>NC_135756.1:37237500-37537500 GCF_041903045.1 Epinephelus lanceolatus | reverse complement strand
TCGGGCCCATAGGGTCAAATAAAATGGATAAATTAAAATAAGGTCCAACGACCAAACATAAATTACGTCCGCATGACAAACAGAAATTAATGGTCACACGACCAAAGAAAATTAAGTGTTGCATGGGGTCCCACGGACCACGGATGAGCATTCAGAGGCGGTCCTGAAGACCTTTGGTGTTGGTGCATACAGCATGAGATCCCACAGACCATGATGGGGCATTTGCATGAGGTCCGGAAGACCATGGGTATTAGAGCATACAGCATGAGGTCCCACGGACCATGATGGGGTATTTGCATGAGATCCCGAAGACCATGGATGTTAGAGCATACAGCATGAGGTCCCAAAGACCATGACCGTGATCGCCTTGACCCACGTGCGTAAAAGCACACACAATTCCGTGCCCTCTCACCGCAGATGCTGTGATTTGATGGCCCGGTACTCATTGTAGCCCACTCTTATAAGACCCAATAATAATAATAATAATAATAATAATAATTATAATAATAAGTTACTGTGGACCTATATGCCATGCCTTTTAATAAAATTACCAGAAGAGTTAGCTGAAAAACAGGTAGTGTCAGCCTGAATTACTCACGTGCGTCCCTGGTGAAAATCGCTGACATGCATGGGGAATACAGCTTCTACAGGCTCGCCATAGCTTACTGTCAGGACTCAGGGACCAGAATTTGGGATGGCGGACCGTCGGGATGGCGATATATCGGTGTGGCGGCCTGTAACTGTTGGTTAAATGGCCCGTTCGGTTGGTATTCAGATAACTGGGGCTTTACCGGTATAATGCAATAGCACCACCCAGCGGTGGAACCCGTGTACACGTGTACACAAAAAAAATGACCCACTCTAAATGTTTAGAGATTTTTGTACACAAACTCACCCCTACATTATACAGTATTTTTGCACTAAAAAACATATTGGACAGGAACTGTAACCAAATAATGGCCTGGTGCAGGTCGGTGCAAAAAAAAAAGAAAAAAAAAAAGCCTTGAGCAAATAGCCGCCTGGTTCTTTTAAACGCCTGGGCTACTATTTGGAAAAATATGGTATCTGTGTGTTGTAAAAGCATTTTGCTCTGCTGCTGTAGACAGCCTGTCTAAATGATGTCTTGAAGCCTGTCTGATTGTATGCGGGTTTTTTTTCTTCATGTCAGCATGTTAAGCTTGTATTTTCAGTCTGTGGGGACACTCCAATAAATTCGCCTGTACAGTATTGTACCAAATTGGCCTTTGTTTTACTGTGTTTCATACACCGGACCCCTTGGTTATCTTCTAGAAATGAGCTTGTAATTAATTTATTTTCTTTATTTTCTGTGAAGTTAAACATATAACTAATGATAATTAAACGTCCATTCACTGTCGGTGGTGCTGAAATATGCGCCAAAATAGGTCCGATGTTTTCACTGCTCTCACTAAGTCATTACATGCAGACATGAGGTATTATGAATGTGAGAAACAGCTTCATGTCCTTTCAAACAGTTTTCAGTAGCATAGTATGTACTTCTGACAGGTCAAAGACCAAAGTGAAGTTTTATATAAGTTCCTATTTTTGAAACTCCATCATTAGTTGCTCTGTGACGTCATGTCATATTGCCATACCTTAGCTTTTGCTGAAACGACGGCCCTGATGCAAACTACACTGTGTTTCCTGAAAGAAAGGGAGTGCTACAATGAGGCGTTTTTAATTGATTGTGCTAGAAGTATATTCATGGTCACCTGTAAAACCCACACAACCCACACCGGAGAATTGCTGAGGGGCTTATGATTTGAAACTATACAGTAAGTTTGGTAAGATAGTGGCATGATATGCATGTGAATTTATTTATTTTTTTGAGTGAAGACAAAGACGAAAAGTTGCTTATCTTGAAATGAGCGGTGTTGGGATTCACAGGACCACAGATTATTTGTCATTTGGTAAAATCTAAACTGGACATTTAAAGGCTTCCTTCTCTTGTTCTCCAAACAAAGACAGCTATTTGACACCCATCTCCAGGAGGTCTCACGTCACACCTCAGTGAGACACAAGTCTCACACCTTGATTGGACAGGACTATTACAGTGACATGTGACTCTGTAATGTCACATGCATCAGTAGAAGGTCTGCTCCCTTCAGACAAATCTCCCTCTTACTCGGGAACTGCGGAGCAGCCCACACCCTTTTTCCTGCTGGGCCTGGAACAGCCCAGATGCTCAGGCCCTTGCTCCTTGCCCTGAACCATCAAAGGTGGGGCAATTGCTCACAGACTCCTTTTCCTGGACCACGATTTGCCCACGCTCAAGGCTGAGGCAAACCTGAACCAGAGACGTTAGACTTGCAAGCACAAGGTTTGCAACTAGCTTTCCAGCAACATGGAACTAAGTGAGTTAGCGCCCAGCGTCTAACTCTGCAAGGACCTCGAGCGACTGGCTTCCTCGCATCAGAACCTTGGGAACAAGGACACAGCAAAGACTGCAGCTGGAACCACAGCTCTTCCCAGCCTTCTTTTGCCGGCTAACAAAGTAGTACACCACCACGTGACTCTTTCTCCCATCCACTTAAGGATAGGTAAAGTAACAACTAGGCATAGCTTTATCACAGCTTTACAAGCTAAGCAAGATTGTTTAACTTGTTGTATGTGATTTAATGCTGTCATTGAGTTATTGTTGTGATTGTTTGCAGTTAGGTAATTGGTTAGTTGGCTTCGCCAAAGCTAAGTGTTTAGTTTGCTTGTTGGCAGAGTAAGGCTATACAGCGGCTCAGCATTGTGAACCCAAAAGTTAAAAGATCAAGCACCGAATACAAGGATGAAAGAATATACTGAAAGAAATAAACTTGAATCGGAGACGCTCTGCTGTTTCCCCTTTCACCTACACACAACTGAACTCAGCTGCGGGTGCAAGGCTTTTATTAAACACACCCACAATGGATATCAGACAGCTGGCCTGTCAGTCAATCAACCAGTCCTCAATCAACTCAAACAATCAATCATTAAACATAACATAGCATTAAGTTTGCCCATCTTAAACACAAAATAACAAATAAACATTTAATAACTGCGAGCACCAACTCAATACCCCCACTTGCTCTCACATTACTACATCAAATCAAAAACAATTTTTTTTTTTTCTGTTCTTTTCAGTTGTTGTTTTTTTTCAGTTATCTCCAAACATAAACTTGACAAACTTAATCAACTTAAATTTTGTTGTAGGTTTGGTCATCAAATCTGCTACCATCTGATCAGTAGGACAATACTCTAAGAGTATTTTCCCATTGTTCACAGTGGACTGTATGAAGTGGTACTTGATGTCCACATGTTTACACCTCTGTCTACTGACAGGATTTTTGACTAAGGCAACAGTACCCTGGTTGTCCTCATACACCTTAGGTAATGCATATAGATCTTTATCTATGCCCTCTAAAAGTTGTGTGAGGTACAGACACTCTTGGAGGGTAGCGGCAAGTGCAATATACTCTGACTCACAAGTGGACAGCGCTACGGTGGGCTGCTTTTTGGTTTTCCATGACACTGAAGTGCCGCCCTTGGTTAGGCTTATACAATAACCAGATGTACTTCGTCTGCCATTGACATCAGCAGCCCAATCCGCATCACTTTATGCTTGTATACCCAGGTTCTCATCACTTTTCCTGTAACACAACTCTTTGTTATTTGTGCCTTTGAGATACCTCAGTACATGCTTAACTGTACCCCATTGCTGTTCGGTAGGTTCAGTAAAGTACCTATATAATACTGTTCACAAACAGATTCTTACACACAACTAAACAATCTCTGCACTAATCCAGACTGTTTGCAACACAAATCATACTGACATAACAAATAGGCTTTCAACAGAGCTTCACCCAACCAGGCATCTCAAAGTTCCCGCTTCTTTTCCTTTGTCTTTGTCCTGACCACACAGTCAGACAAACTCCCCGACCTGAAGCCAGCTTTGATTTGGCCATTTTGTAGTTTTCTGTTATCAGCCATTTTGTTTTGTAGGCCAAACGGCTCTTTGATCACCACGCCCATCTTTGTCTTTTTCTTTTCTCTCTCGCACACACACACACACACAAACACACACACACACACACACATATACACACCAAGTTAGTTAGAATTTGTGTGTTTTGGTTTGCTTTGCTAGTTTGTAAATAAATATAATTATTTGGACCTGCTGTCTGTTTAATGTTGCACAAGAGTGAATGAATAGTCAGCCTCTGCTGCATCAAGAACTCCGAAATCCTTCAGGCGTTACTGTTAATTTTGGTTGTTGTCATTAATTTAGTTATTAATCAAAACTCCAAATTAATAGTTTAGCATATTTTATGAGACTGATATCTTTAACTGGCTATCATCACAATCGACCCCAACATAATTGGTGCCTCCATGTGATGCCCTAATATGTTGATCACAACATATTTGGTGCCACCGTGTGAGACCTAAAATTATGTTCCCAACATATTTGGTGCCTCCGTGTGAAGCCCGACTTTAAATCCCAACAGCGGATACCATTGAGAGCAGAGGGCATAATCTGCATGCTTAATATGCTTACTTTGATGAAACCCAAAGAACTGAAAATCGAGGCCCGCCGCTATTACAGTATTACAGTAACTGTTTTCCCATTTAAATGGGGGGCGACAGGAAAATTAAATAAATCACTTCACATTAATGATGCAGTGATAATATTTGTCTGCAGCACTGAATGGAGTATTAGGCTGATCATATGAGACACACTTAACTTAAACAGTGAGGGCGGCTGATGATCGCATGGCTTGAACCACCGGCTCTCTTGCCGTGAGGGATCCGGGAGCCCCGGGGCTTGAGAGGCTGGAGGCAGAATGAACCGTTGGTTCAGGGTGGACACCGGCTGCGAGTGGAGACTGGCCGGCTGTGACTGGTGGCCGGCTGCATGTGGAGGCCTGCGGTGATGATGATGACGAGGCGGAGATTGAAGCATATCCAGGGACAGAAGCAAGGTGTGCGTGGAAGCTTGGCCGGAGTAACGGGGGACTGCACGTGGCAACCCGGGTGTATGTATGCAACGTGTCCCAAAGAAACAAATCACGTTACGTGTAGTTTGGGCCCACATCTTGAATCCGTACATGACACTGAGATCGAGACTGAAGAAGGAAACGAAGGCAGAAGACGCGCGTTGACAATATGACTTATAACAGGCGAAATTGCCTGAACTGGAGGACATGATGAGTGAGAGATGATTCCGCTGCTGCTGAGGAATCGCACAAGGCTGTTACAATCAACAAGAGACTGCAAAGAAAAAAGGTAAGGTGAGCGTTTGTCAGCGCGAAGATTCTGCCTAGAATGATGGCTGCAAAGATTCTGCCTAAAATGATGGCTGACAGCAGCAGAGGAGAGAGCAGATTTAAAATTTTGTAGTGGCATCCTGATTGGCTAAGAGATCGTGGCAAAGTGTGACTGGATAACTAGAGGAGTGAACACCCATAGTCAGCTGATTAGAGGGAGCAGTGAGAGTGGGATGGAGAAAATGTGAAAGGGGGAGCATGAGAAAGGTCTTCCTGATTGAACTTACGCTGAGCTTCATATAGATTTGTGAGGATGCAGCTATTGTAGGGAAGAAAATAACCTAAACCGAATAACCTAATGTATTCCGTCCTCACTCAGAACATATTTGAGATTGTTTGGCATTGATGAAATGATACTGTAGTAGGTAGACAGCTAATTATAACACATCAGAGTCGAAACTTTCATGGAGGACACTGAGTCCTTTTTATGCCTCCACACTGACAATAGCCGTAGCCGGAGACACTGGGTCTCATTCATGAAAAGTGAGTAAATCTGTGTGTAGATTTGCACATAAAAGCCTACTCTACTAAAAACCTACTCCGGATTCAGGAATGCCACGGGAAACTCAGATTTGATCGTAAACACGTGTGTATGATTATGAATGCCAATCCATCGTAAAGTGACAGCGCGCTCCTGGTAATCAGCAACAGGCGCGCCAGATTCATTTCAGAAGTGGGGGGGGCCAAAAAGTGCTGTGCGTCTGGGGCTTGTCACCGTGTGGGCGGGGCTACCTGTGTAATGTCCAGTTAATAATAGGGACTAGTTAAAGGTGCGTAGTGATCAGGGATTGAAGTACAGCCTGAGTTGAGTGTGAGCTTGCGCAACAGCGGCAACAGTGTGTTTTAGTGAAAGCAGCAGTATCTTGCAGCAAGTTACAGCTCGTCCTCTCTCATTAAAAAGATGGTGAAGAAAGACAAAGAGTCAGATAATGTATTTAATCACGAACTTTATCTTGGGAGGAAAAAAGCAAACAGTTTATTTCTTAACAGTGTTTGCATGAAACCTGAACACTTTGAACCCTTTATGGATAGGGCTGTACCCAAATATTTGGATATTCGAATATTCGTTTCTATGGGTAGGTATTCGTTATGAAAATTTGGTATTTGATATTCTTTTTTTTTTTTTTGTACATATTTTTATATAGCTGTTTTTTTGTTATCTTTTGAATTTAATATGAATTATGGGACCGTTTTTGTCAACGTTTGTTTCCCCCATTTTGTACAATTAATTATTGTTTAAAGTTTCAACAAGTTTCTGGAGTGCGTGACACAAGTGTGTTTTAAAAACGACCGCGGACTGTCACCTGCTCAACACATCATTACCTTAGGATGCCGTGACAATAATAGCCTAATGATTGTAATAATAATAATAATAATGTCAAACTATCATTTACAGACCGATTTAACAGACGATCACTGCTGCCCGACCCACAGCAGGTCCATTTGCGAGTCCCGCGGGTTACGGGTCGACCCGCGCATCACTACTCAGCTCAGTCTATAAGGCTGTACACAACAGTAAGGCTATAGACATTATATTCTATTCAGGCCGGCAGAACCAGCAGCGCATCGTCTCTACAGTGCACGGCACTGCTGATTAACCATTTTATTGCAGCACAGAGTGTCTGCCAGCAACCAATTACTTGCAGAGGCTTCCTACAACTTGTTTCAACGGTTCCGATTTAATCAGAACACAAATTAAACAGGATGACTAGCCAATGTGAAAATCAAAAGAAAGCATAGAATAATGTACTGAAGGAGACTGTTGTGTCATCACATTTTTTTGTGGTTTGAGAGCAAAGATCCGGTCGCCGTAATGACGGCTCACCACTGCATAAAGCTGACCGTTTTAAATATCTTGATGTTTAGATTCAGAACTCACTTTTAAACTCCATATAAATCATCTATTACGTAAAGTCAACTTTGGTATTAACATCTTATCTCGTTCTCGTAACTGTTTTTCATTTAGTGTACATAAGAAACTGGCCACTCAATTTATAATTCCAATCATGGATTATTGTGATGCCATATATCAAAATGCTCATACATCTGACCTTGCTTCACTTGACACAGCCTACAATAGACTCTGTAGATTTGTCCTTGGTTGCCCTTATTTCACCCATCATTGCACAATGTACAATAGACTCAGCTGGCCATCACTGAATGTGAGAAGACATATGCACTGGTTGCAACTTATATACAAATGCATTTACTTTAATTATCCACCTTATTTACAGCAGTTTCTTATACCGTGTATACATCAATTTATCATATCAGACATTCTACCCATCTCTATTTTTCTGTTCCTAATGTCAATAAATCATTCAGCAGAATATCTTGTATGTTTAAAGCACCAGCAGATTGAAATAACCTACCTGCTAATATCAGATCTATTTCTTCATTTATTTTTAAGAGTGCTTTGTCTTCTCACTTTTAGGTGGCCTGCTCTTGTTTTCATTGAAGCTGCATGAACTTTCTGATTTTGGTGAATTGATAGTATTCATTATCTGTTTCAGTCTCAGTGTTGGCCATTGTGGCCTTCTTATGGTTGTATTGTCCTAATGTCATCAAGATGTTAACTGTGGTCTGTCTGTCATTTTTTTGTTTTTTTGTTTTCATTTTGTTTTGTTTTTTTTGTCTTTTGGTTTCTGTTTTTTGTATTGTTGTATTTTTTTGTATTGTTGAGTCCATGTTTGTTTATATGTTGGGACCCCTCAAAAACGAGATGATGCATCTCAAGGGGTTTATCCAGATAAATAAATTTCAATATGGTGACACTAATCTTGGAACTGTGCTTACTGTATAGATCTTCTGTGCTTCCTGTGGAAGAGATGTGTGTAAAGCATCCATGTTTTCACAGACATGGATATAACCTGCAAGAGAAATTTGACTGGTGTGCCAAGATAAACAACCGCAGGATGGTTGTACGCCTCTGAAATTTGGAAACATGTGTAGCTGCTACCACATTTAATTTGATGCCTCCACTATACACCCCACAGACCACACCCGCCACCATTACAAAACAAACCTACCGATGCAATGGTTATTTGAACCCTGCTACAATGCAACTTTGTAGTGAATAAATATTCAGGGTTTCCATGGTGATGGAAAACCTGGAAAAGTCATGAAATTCCAGTATGGTTTTCCAGGCCTGGAAAAGTAATCAAATTAGTAAAATCCTTGAATGTTTTATTTTCTGTAGCTGTTGACATAATTAGGGATGGGCATGAGTACTTGTTCACTCATTTGGATGTCAGTGTTCACTCAACGTATAGAGTGCTTTCTGCCGCTCCTCCCACATGTGAACATGACTTTTATATATATTTTTATATATATATATATATATATATATATATATATATATATATATATATATATGGGTTTTTTTTACTATTTATTTTATTGTAGAGCTGTGTGCAGTGTATTGCCTCCCTCAACACTTGCTGTTGCAAGTGTAGGTGCATATAAATAACAGACAGAGTCGGGCTGTGTCTCTTAGTAACGTGTATTCACCAGCTGTGGGACTGTGGGAGTATCTCTGCACCAGGAAACAGGCTAACCGGCTAACTGTTAGCATCACACAGTTAACGTTACCTAAATGTTATTAATGGGTCAAGCTGCTGCTGTTAAACGGCTCGGTGCTTGATGTTAACCGCTGCCGCTGAGATGTGATAGAAAACTGAACACACTGCAGAACATGCAGAGAGACAAGGCTCGTCATCTTTCTTCACCCCCACTCCGCTGAGCTCAGTTTGTAGTGTGCATAGACTGTAAAAAAAATGGACAAAGCCACCGTGACATCACCTATTTGTTTGTGGACTGCCATCTTGGATTCCTGCAACTAGACATGCAAATTTTTGGACGAGAGGGCAGAGCTGTGGAGTAGCTAGAGGGAGCCAGAGGACACTCTGCACGCCCACCTACACCAGCAACCTGAGTTAATGCTGCACCCAGCTTTGCCATGCTAAATTGCTGCATACAAAGTTAGCTCCCACAATTTGAGGTAAACTTTAGAGGTACGAGTAAATGTAATTTTAGTGATGTTAGCTAATTGCATACGTGCCGACATTTAGCAAAATATGAGGAAGAGGAATAACATTAACCCTGTAACGTTATTGTAGCGTTAGCTGAAGTTAACTTTAAAGTTAAAGTGTGTGGTGTGTAGTTAGCATAACTGCAATGACTCGGTGGTTAACATGTTAGGCGTCATGGTGCGCTGATAGATCAGCAGATGAAATTTAGATGTAACGAAGCAGCCCGGCAGTATGGTAGTATGGTAGTGTGTACATAGGAAGTGTGTGGTTGAGAGAGAGAGGAGGTGGATGTGCTTAGAGCAGATGGGTGTTCTTGAGCAGAGCAGGAAAGAAATTAGCAGTGAAGTTGTTATATGGCACTAAATGCACAGTTGTTTGTCCACGAAGAAGCTCCTCAACACCCAAGTAAAGGTACCCAGGTCTGACCTCTCAACTGCTGCCTAAAGTGAAGCTGGTGAGCATCAACATTGGCCTTAAACGCAAAACACTTGGGTTTGATTGTGACCTACACCTGACCAACCAATGAACAATTTACAGCAGTTTATACATACCATTTCATTATTTTATTTACAGCAATAATGTAGGAAGAACAATAATAATAATAATAATAATAATAATAATAATGATAATTAATTGTGTCATGTATGTCTAGGATGGCAATGAAATGACCCACCCTACAGTCCCTCTGATTGGCTAGTACTCTTCGTTGGTTGGCTTGGTTTGGTTTGGTTTAGGCAAGAGGACTGAGACTGATTAGGGTTAAGCTAAGAATGTCAAGGTAAGCCAATCAGAGGCAGAGTAAGCAAGAGTAGGGTGGGTAATGTCTTTACCATCTGAGAAAAAAAAGACTTGCCTCCAGGTGTGTGTGTGCAAGGTTGGACAGGGGCTACAGGCCCTGTGTCTTATTCCCTCCCTGTATCTTATTCCCTCTACTCCCTCCTTAATTAATTAATGGATCATTAGCATGACAGCTGCCATTTAAGATGAGGTGTGATGGGTTGGCTAATTTGGCAGAGTGAAGCCTCTCTCCATAGCTGTAACACCACTAAGCATCAAAGTTTCCTCAGAAGTGGCCTCAGAATCAATTCAGTGCAGCAGACCAGCCTCCGTATGTCCGTGGGCTGATGAGGAAACACACACAAACTGATTAAAGCACAGACACGTCTCTGCAGCTCTGACAGTGACAGTAGCCAACATGTCTGCATGGAAATGAGAAACTTCAAAGTTGGGTGTCAAAAGGTGTGTCTTTTTTGGAAACAGGAAGAGGTAGTTAAAGCATCAAAAGAGATGGGGATACTTACAGGGCGCGTGCGTGGTCTAAATTCAGAGTCCTGGGTTGTATAACTGATGGATTTCTTATATGTCTTTAAACACAGTAAGCAGTATTCCAGCACTCTTCACAACTTTTTAACATTATCATATAGATTTTCTCATGTGATCAAAGGCAGTAGGTATAGATTATTCATGCTTATTGATTGTCTTCCTGGCTGAGAGAATCACTTGTGTTCTTCAGATAAAGGACCCTGTATGGCTCAGGAGCTTTGTATTGAATAACAACAGCATCTAAAAATACCTCATTATCTGAACAACACATGCCTGCCAAGCACCAGGCATTATTAATAAAGGGGGAGGCTATGATTCATATATTTCAGGTAGTGTGTGAGCATGTGTTGTGTTTAATAACGCACCTCTGTTGGTGTCTAGACAGTTCATTTTTAACAAGGTCCTTGGGATGCGCTGCTGGCTTGATGAATCCAGCTGTAAACTTTGGGGGGTACACACGCTCTCCTCCACAGCTCAGCAGCAGTGTCCCAGACAGGACCAGAGGCCTGTGAAACCAAACCTCCTCCTAAACCAAACCTCCTCCTAATATGGAGTCTGGAGATGGGGGGGGGGGGGGGGGGGGGATCTGGCAGTAGCTCACAGCCAGCTTGTGAATCCCCCAGCAGCTCCCTTGGCACTCAGGAAAACAATTGTTGTTTCACACACAAATTGGAAACAGATTTCTTCAGAGGTGTTGGCTCTGCCAGTGAAGCCAGAGTGCTCAGACATGTTGGAACAGTATGTAAACGTGTGAAACCAGGGACCAAAAATTAAACCATGACGCATTTAATTAAGTCTTTTAACTTGAATTCTACTTGGCATTTTTCCCCAGGTCATGTGCACCCCAATGGCTGCACACCTCCCAAAGCTTGGCTGTAGGAAGTTTGATTTGTGTTTAGATGTAATATCCCCCCAACACCACTAAGTAGTTTGTTACTGGCTGAAACAGTCCAGTGTAAATTTAAGTTCATGCCAGTAAGTGCAGGAATTGCTGATTAACGGAGGCAAACAGTTTTGGAAGATTTGTATGACTTTTAACTTATTGAAAATTACTGGGGGTTACGAACATTTCGAACACTGGTGAGTATTTCAAAATTTTTTGTACTGGGCTGTAAACCAGCTGTTTATTTCCACTGTAACGTTGGGCATTTTAACATGGGGGTCTGTGGAGATTGACCTGCTTCTGGAGTCAGCTTCAAGTGGTAATTTGAGGAACTGCAGTTTTTTGCACTTCTATGTTGGCTTCATATTTCAGCCCCGGAGTAGGCTTGTGCCTGTTTGTAAATTTTCCAACCGGTTTGATTTAAAGCCAAACATCTAACCAAACCAATATATCGACTCATATACCTAATTTTACCACTGGGGGTCGCATTTGAGCTATTTTTCCCAGTAAAAGCCTATTATAGGTGTATTGCGCTTCCAATCCACTAGGTGGCGATAATGCTGTATTAACCGCCAATACATACAAGTTTATACAAGAAGAAGAAGCAGAAGGATACTAGCAGCAGACAGCTGAGCGGAGCTGCGGAGTCCGCAGTCCCCAGAGCCTCTGAGACAAACTAAACAAAACACTTCCTCCACTTCATTTAAAAACATACATAAACCTTATTAAGTTGTCATAATGCATGTTACAATGCAAGATAAGTTGAATATAGTCCCTTGACACGCCGCTGATGTGAAAATCCCTCCCCCCACCCAGTTTATCCGGTTGACGTGAATTAAACCGGGTGGAGCTCTTAAACCGGACCGAACTGGTTAAACCGGAAATCGGCACAAGCCTACCCCGGAGGTTTGTGCTCAGCCAAAGTATAGGACTTAGTCCCCACAGTTTGATAACCATTAGCCTCAGTTAGTCCTCAGTTAGTGCTAAGTCAGATTAAGGGAAGCTTTTTGGCTTTATCACCGTCATTGTCACTTAAGTAGTTTTAGAACAGCTCGCCAAAGGGCTGCATTTTAAAATAACTAATTCTGGTGTTACTGGTTCATACTGACACACAGAAATGCTGATTGTAAATGGCCAGAACTAGAGCTTAAAGGTCCAGACATGACCAAACCCTGTGTTATGTTTGAAATCTTAGAGGTACCCAGTTTTTGACAACTGGTACTGCTATTGTTTTCATGAGCAGATCCCTGCAAGGACATAATACAAGTGATGCTGCTGGTTTCATGCTTTTCCACTGAACTACAGTTGCTGACGGTAACATACAAAGAAATGTAGCATTGTGCCAACAAAGGCAGTGAAGAGGAAGTAAAGTACAGTAAACATGGCTGTGAACAATGCAGGGGATAAAATATTTGAAAGATCACCTTTGTAAATGTTTGTGAGGATGATAATGCATTCAGCACCTTTATTAGAAGACGCAGTGCATTTTGGTAAGACAGACTGATTTGAAATACAACTTTTGTTTCCACAGAGCACCTTTAAAGTGGAGATGAAACACTGAATATGGCTGTGGTGTGTTTGATTTTTACTTTAGGTAAGATACTGTATGACACAACACTTAAACTTAATATTCATCTAGATTTACTGGAATACTTGATAGTATTTCATTTTATTAACAGCAGGGTGTACAATAGTTATCTTTCAACAAGCTAGTTGGTGATGTCACCAGAATGGTTTGTCTCTATTGTCTGCCTTTCTGCAATAAGAGTTGTTAAGTTAGGTTTGGTAAACTTGGTACTGTAAAACATGTTTTGTCCTTTGATGACTGTTTTGTTCTCTGACAGTATGATTTTTATGGCCATTGTGTGAGATACTTTGAGTAGAGTATTTCACGGAAGTACAGGAAGTCACTTTTTGGTAGTAGTGCTTGCCAGGTGGGACACCTGCATAGCTGAGCAGGTAAACCTTACTGTTCTGACAGAGGAGTTGAAGTCTGGGATTACTTTTATCGGTGAGCTAAACCAGGAGAGGAGCCATTAATGAAGTGAAGAATAAACTGAGTAAAACTTTATTTTATTTTTTTTTATTTTTTGGTGTATGATCTAAGGTGAGGCTAAGCAGCCAGCCTCAGGTTATAAGCAGATTCTGTCGCTGAGAAGAGAGCTCTTCATTTCCAAAATTTAACCAAACATAAATAGATTCAGAACTGAAAAAGTTGGTTCTCAGCTCAAGCAAAAAAATAGCAGGTTTTTCTTAACCTTAAGTGTGAACCGGGAGTGGGCGTGTCATATTCTACAGATTGGAAAGAGAGCAGGGAGAAGGCAACAACAGAGAAGTCAAGCAAGAAATTGCCGAGAACAAAAAGAACGTGCAGCGGTCTAATTAACAGTTGGTCCATGCTTGTTTTTTGACAAAAAATAAATAAATCTCTAGTACCAGAACAAAAGCCTACTGATCGTCAATACAATCCACCATTTTGCTTCTACTGTTCACCTCTGTTGTGAATTGTGCAACACCCTCCGGTGGTGACACATCCTTGATTGAAAGGGTTCCACTTAAAAACTGGTGGAAACATGGGCTGGTTGACTAGATAGCAGCAAGAGTTCTGAATGGAACTGGTTCAAGAAACAGAAGTTGGTGGAAAAGGTGTAACAGGGAGACAGGACAAGTTCAAGTGGCACTCTAACCCGACAGTTCCTCTGATGTTTAGTCATACCGTCTGTTTATTACCGATGCTTTGTGATGCAGAACATGCTGACATTTCACTCAGTTTCTTGGTGGGAATGATGTTGATCATGATATTAGGTGGCTTGTGGATGTAGCTGCTGGGTTAAGTTAGCTATTTTAGGTGCCACATGATAATGTTAATGTAACATTATAGGCATCATGCATTGTTGTTATGGTCTGAAAAGACTATTACCAGCAGCATAGCTAGGGTTTTTAGTGAGAATTCTCCTGGGGCCAACTATATTAGAAAACCACCTGTACATCCTGTTATTGGACTTTATGGAAATGAGAGTACATCTGACTTCTCTGTAAATTGGATTAGTTGACTTTTCTACTTGTCTGAGTCTGAGGTTGAGTCTGCAGAAGCAAGACTGAGCAGAGCATCATGTGTTCTTACTGGGTAAATAGAGAAATTCCTGACACCTTGGAGTGACATTCCTCTGGAGTCAGACAGTACATACAAATGTTTCCCTGCTAAATTAATTGAGTTCTGACAATGATTTACTTCGACCTGCAGTTCTCTGTCCACTTCAAGTGGTTGTTACTCACACAGACAGCATCCCACTGTCTTAAATGTTGAGTCATTTCTCAGAAAAACCCAGAGACAGCTGGTAGCCGGCCTGGATGTGACACTTTGACCTCTGTACCCAGACCACGGTGTCCTCTATCTTTTACACTGACAGTAGCTGTACTTTGGACCAGGGAAGATCGATAGCTCTGTTGCTGAGGATGGATGACTCAGCCTGTAGTGGGTGCTCAGTGCTCTTGGAGTGAAACACTGGTCGATCAGTCTTTATTTGGGCGGTTATCAATCTCATTTGGCACCAAATCCAAATGGAGATAGCAGGAGGAGGCCGACAGCTATTACACTGTGGGGAGATTCACAACTATATGTGTGCCACCCTGTGAATGCCAGGGACACACTAACTGCCCCTAACTGCAGAGGGACACAGAGTGAGGACACATTCCAGGCAGAGTGACAAGTTTCCTCTGATCCTCACATGTCATCATTTGACTCCAGAGGAGAGTAACTGTCACCTTTTCACCTCTTCTTCTTTAATTATTCCTGTTAGAACACACACATCTACTTTACAAAAAATACTTAATTTAAAGTCATAATATATAAAGTTTGTTTCTGATGACAGTTCATAAAGTGAAGCAGTGTTAATTGCTGCCAGTTTAATATTCAGTATTATTATTCTAGCGACAGAGTTCTGTTGAACCCCCTGCACACTACCTTCCCAGCACCAAACAGCAGACAGAAAGTCACATATAAGGGCCTGTGTCCACAGTGTTTTTCTTCAGCAGAAAAGCTGAAGAAAAAAAACACTAGAAAACACTAAATTAACATGTACAAGTAGGGAAGAGACTCAAAATGACCACAGAGAGACACAAAAAGACCACAAAGAGATGCAAAGTAACTGTAAAGAGACACAAAATAACTATAAAAACAAACAAAACAACCACAAGGAAACACAAAATTACTACAAAGCAACACAAAAAGACCAAAGAATATAAACAAACACAAAATTACCTCACCCAAACAACTACAAGGATACAAAACAACCACAGGGAGACACAAAATGACCACAAACAGACACAAAACCACAAAAAAAAAAAGCATAACGACTACAAAGAGACACAAAACCACCACAGTCTTGCTCCTGTGCATGAGAGGTGGTGGGGTTCTTTGCATATCTGGTCACAACCTGTGTGAAATGACTTGTTTCACTATCAGAATTTGATCCTTTTACTCCGATAAGATTTGGCCCAATGATACAGAAGCATCCGGGTAATTTTATACATGGCAGTTAAATGTTTTCAGTTAAATGCTCCACTGAGCAAATTTCATAGGAATGTTCTATGGTCACTACATGCTGCCTAGAGTGGGTTACCTAAGAGCTGCATCAGAAATGTGGTCACTTAGGTCCAGTCATTTTTCTTCCTTGTTTAAATCTGGCACCTACATTTCCCACATTGCAACCTGAGCACCAACAGTTTAGAATAGAATAGAATAGAATAGAATAGAATAGAATAGAATAGAACAGAAAGAACTTTATTAATCCCAAAGGGAAATTCAGCTGTCCATGAAAGACAAAAAACAAAGATTCAGAGATTCAATTAAAATAAAATTGTCCATTATTCAGTCCAGTCCAGTTGTTCCTACATTATTGCGATCAAACACCTTTGATAAAGTGATAATGCTAAAAGTTCTGCAGAAAACTACCGTTATTCCACAGATTTGTCCTACATTATTACAATCAAACACCTTTAATAAAGTGACAACGCTAAAAGTTCTGCAGAAAAATACCGTTATTCTACAGATTTTTCCTAAATTATTATGATCAAACACTTTTAATAAACCTTACCATTTGTGGACAAGCATAACATTCTTTTAATTTAGAACCCTAACTATACAGTGTATTATTAAGTAAAATCAAAACATACTACAAAAGGTCAATGGATCTGTACAATGTAGCAGATAAAGAAGAATCCTCCTCCAAATAGCCAGTAATCAGCTGGATCTTTGGTGCATCTGGGGGTGGGGGAAGGAAAAAAGGACACAGATTCACTGAAAAGTCCTTCCTGTAAAAAAGTAGGATTTTTTTTTTTTTTTTTTTTTTTTTTTTTTTTACCATTTCTTTAAACAACCTTAAATGCACTGAGGAGTTTGCTGTTTGCAAACAGTCAGGATGTTTTGGGGCGTGACCTTTTTTTTTGCACCTTTCTAAAATGAAGGCCATAACTATTATTAAGATTGGTGCAAAGATGTATCACTATACTCTAGTGATTCAGTTGATTGTTTTGTAAGCAGGGATCCGTGGTTAAAATTCCCGTTCTGGCAGGACATTTTCACTTCCAAACAAACTTCTTTTCTTTCAATTTGAAAAAAAATTAGTTTGTTTAAAATGGTAAGTGAACAACAAACTTAGCTGGTTTCTTTAAAACACAAAATGAGCAATGGATTTTGTGTCTTTCAAACTGAAATAAAAGAAGGATAAGGCTGATTGTTTATGAGTGAAAAGACATGTCAGGAGTAAGCTTAAAACTCATAATTCCAAAATTCCAACACGGGAGTCAGTTACATTACCTCCAAACTACCTAGCTACTAGTAGAATTACAAAAACAGTCACCCAAAAACAGCAAACTCCTCATACTTCCTTTAAAGGAATAGTTCACTTTAAATGAAAATTCAATCATTATATACTCACCCTCATGCCGATGAAAGGTCAGGTAAAGTTTTTCAGTGCACAAAACACTTCTGGAGTTTCACTCTAACAGTGTTGTAGCATTTTCCCAAACAAGTTTCAAACATAAAAAGTAACTTCAAAAAACCTAAAATGCCTCCATACTGTTTGTCTGGTGTAATCCAAGTCTTCTGAAGCCCCAACATGCCAAGTTGACTTGAAAAGACATCTTTTACACCATGTTTTTAGCCGAAATCCTCAGGTTCTTAGCTCTGATGGAGTGCACGTGAACACAGCTCCCAGGTCAAAAGCTACAGCGAGGATTTAGGCTAAAAACACACAAAAATTACAACTTTTCAAGTCAACTTGGCATGTTGGGGCTTTAGGAGACTTGGATGATGAGCATTATGGAGACATTTTATATATTTTTTAGTTGTTTATTTCAATGTTTGCAATTAGGGATGTCCCGATCACATTTATTTTTTGCATCCGATCCAATACGAGTCCTTTATTTTGTAACTGAGTCCGATTCGATACTTTGCAAAGCATTAAGAAAGAAAAAAAAAGAATGCATCCAAGTTGTCCCATAAGGGTCAGGGTACCTTCAGGCAGTTCGTTTTTTCGTTTTAAACCAAAAACTAAAAAACGGAAAAACCATGGTTTTCCTGTTTTTTCCTTTTGTTTTAAAACGAAAAAATGAGAAAATGGAGCCGTTTTTCCGTTTTTGTTATCAGAATCAAAAAACGAAAAATGACAAAACCAAATTCAAATAACAGCCCGATTTTGGTTTTTTGCAGATTCATTTTTTATTTATTGTTTTGGACAAAAAGTAGAACGGCAGTGACATCAGAGGCGGAAGTAACTTCAGAATAAAAGACAGGAAGATAAGATTGCCTATAAAACTTATAAATATCCTATAAAACTTTCCCATGTATCTTTTATTTCCACTTACACCAGATGTTTTGTGCATTTTGAAAAGCTGCCTGCCATTGCTGTGAGGAACTTTTTATTCATAAAAATAGAAATAAAATGTTATGATTGCAAATTTTATGGCTAGGCTTACAGTAAAACTTGTTGTTCAACCATAACATTGCTGTTCAGAGAGAAATCGTCATGCATATTGTTCCCATGAAGGACGTATAGGGATTCCCTCAAAGGTTGTGTTTTAATATTCATTCGCCGAATTGTTTGCAATAAAGTAATTGAGGATATAATACAGTATTGTGTGTGCCGCATTGTTACTGTTAACACTGGTTTTCTCCATTAATGAATCGTTGTGTCAGTGAAGTGTCAAGCTGATGTTTGTCCTTTTTACCCGCACATGGCAGTAGGCCTATGGATTTATTTGCTGTCATTGAAAGCCTGGCTTTCTCTTAGTTTCTGTTGAATTATACAGACCTGCAATTCTTCAGGTTATTGATACGGACAATTCAAATTATATGCAGCATATATTTACTTGTATTCTTTTATATTGTTGTATCACATAGGCCTATATTGTTGGCAGAGATGGGCAGCATTTTAATGACATGTATTTAAAATGTTTTATCACCTACTATGACAATAGAAATGTCATACAAAAATACATCCTGTGCCCTTTTTCAAAATCTGATTAATCGAATAAAATAATCAATGATTAATCAATTATTTTTTAAAAAGATATAAGTTAGTGGCAGCCCTAACTGTATGCAACACATCTGATTCATAATATTTTAACCTGTTAGTGTTTCTTGCAATGTCCCTCACAAATAAATTAATAAATACATGAATACAAACACCTTAGCTACTATTGAACATTTGAATGTGATGAGGAACATTTAATGTTCATATGAAGGCAAATGAAGGAGCTGCTATGTTACATTCTAATAACCTTTCCTATTTTAATTTAAACTTTTTTATGTCAACCTCCCAGCGAGGTGCAGTTTCCTCATCGCTGCCCTTTGCATTGAGGCCCTCCAGACTGGACTGCTATGGACGGAGTGTAGGGTGGTCCTCCTTACTGCTGGGCCTGACCTGTACTGGGATAACATAGTCTTGCAACAGTGAGCCTTGACAAATATCCACTTCATGAAAACTGGGATTAAAAAGTACAGCTATGTTATCATTTATGACCTGGATGTGATTGCAAGTCCATAAAACCAAGCAACTGTATTGATGTCTATGTTGTATATGTTTAAATAGTCCTATAGACTGATGCTAGCAGCATTGTCACCCTTACGTTCCTCAGTTTGTTTATACTTTGAATATAATCTGATGATCCAAACTGAATCATATTGAAGTGGCACAGTAATGACAGATTCAAAATGTAGTGTGTACCAGTTAAAGTTACTAGTATTAAGGCCAGGCTTGTGTTGACCACAACATGCATGAAGAGGGGACCACAGGCAGTTCGATAACAAATCTTTAACAAATCTTTACTTTTCAATGAACACAAGAAAAAAAAAACTTCTGTTTTGTCCTGGTCGGAATTAAAAATGAAACGGTCAGGAGACTCTCGCTGTGCTCAGCATTGCCGGGGACGTGTCCGCCAGGAGGTTTGGACCAGTGATTCTCAGGAGCAGCACATACTGCGTGGAGGCCCCATCTTCATCCTGCCTGAGCCATGATGACTAGGGATGTGAATCTTTGGGTACCTCACGATTCCATTTTGATTCTTGGTTTCAAGATTCGATTCAAAATCGATTCTTGATTCAAAACGATTCCCGCTTCAAAAATTGATTCTTGATTCAGTACATAGGGGTGTTTCCCTCGGAACTGCCCATTGGTTTGACCTCCCATTGGTTCAACCTCCCATAAGTCCGACTAGGCCAACGTCGGACCGATAGAGGGTCCCATTGGTCCGACCTCCCATTGGTTTGTCCTCCCATCTGTCCAACTAGGTCGGACCAATCGGAAGTCGAACCAATAAGAGGTCCCGTTAGTTCGACCCGTCTTCGCCTGCACACCGCCTCCAGGCTTTTTCTGTTTTCTACTGCGCTGATTTTCTGTTCAGCACCAAGGACAGCGCTACACACTCTCGAGTAGAGCCCTGCACGGGCCGAGCGCAACTCCGACAATGATTATTATTATTAATTAAATACTTTATGCCAAGTGCTTTCCCAACCTGATCTCACAGAAATACGTGAAATGACCACGACCTCTTAACACCGCATTCCGTGGTGGCAGCACATAATGGGTTGAAATTATGTGCCGGTACCATGGAAACAATGCCAATGTAAAGTCAATTAGGATCCATTGTCGTGGTGTACACACGGATTCCCTGATTCAATAACGTCCTGTATACACACAAAAACACGTGTGTACAGGAGTGAAAATCCCATTTCATAGTGGGGGGGGGACAACAAACAGTAAAATTTTAGAGAATAATTCCAGGGGGGGACAAGGAAAAAAAGTTGTAGCCTGTCTTTTATACAACATCTTTTACCGCAATTTGACGCTTTAATCTTTTCTCTATCTCTCCAACAGGCAGGCATAGGACCTTTCTCAGCACTGGCTGAGTCCACCTGCACATGTCCAGATTTAAAACAAAATGATTGAAATCAAATTAACATGTACACATCGACAACAGTCAGGTGTGCTGTGCTGTCCAAGGTGCTGAGTGTGTCTGGAGCAGAGCAGGTCTCCCTCTTTTTGCTCTCGCTCAGGTGTGTGGAATGGATCCGTCATCTCTGGCTGGCTGCAGGAGCAAACCGTTTTGTTTGTTTTTTCCGTTTTTTTTTTTTTTTTTACCAGCAGTGAGATAAACATTTCCTGCAATTAAACTGGTGAACTGGTTAATAAACAGTGTGCTGTGAGATCTGCCACTGCGCACCTCAAAACCGTGCATAATAATCATGCGTAATGACCGCTCCTCATCAGTTAAACTGCACATCTGTCATGTTTGTCTCACTGACAGGTGGAGAGCCTACAGATATTAACAACGAGCCGCTACGTCACTGACTGCTCTTGTCCTGTCCTCTCCCTCTTCTTTCTCTCCTGTCCTCTCTGACTATCACTAAACTCTGGCTTTTGAACAATGCAGGAGAAATGTAGCAGACAGTTTATATTATCAGCCTGGGCCTGGGGCTTGTTGTAACAGTAAATGGGATGTGTTGTAACTTGTGTAAGTTAAACTGTATCTGCGAGTGTACATCTTACCCCACGCGATGTGGGCAGCCGGGTCCAGCCACACGCTGCAACTGCTGCCAAGTACTAACGGCTGCTAGCCCCGCCCGTTGGAAAGAGTGTGGGATATACCACTACTAGGAATGGGAGGGGGGACTAAATCTTTTAAGATTTAAATAGCACATTATTGCGCTTTTATAATGAGCACCGCTTACATTGTGCTTTTAATAAATACTACTGCATTCTTCAAAAATTATTAATTGTGTCTCAAATGATTCTGGGGGGGACAGCTTTACTGAAGGGGGAGTCATGTCCCCCCTGTCCCCCCGGGATTTCCACCCCTGCGTGTGTATCAAGTGTTCTTGATATTAAAACGGCAAATATATTCCTCTGCTATAATTACCCACCAATAATAATAATAACACGATAGTTCGGCTGTACTAGATATTTGATATAGGCCTATTCAAATATTCAGTCCCAAAAATGCCGTTTCTACAGTACTAGCTAAATTATCGGAAATTAACCATCATCCTTACTTTTTCTTAACATAGTTCATCTAGATGCAGTGCCATTATTGGTTCGGCTTTACTAGACATTTGATAAAGTCAGTAGATGTATCTTTTTACGACTCTATTTTACAACAAGCCGCAAAAAAACTACCGTCCCAAAAACGCTGTTTTTAGAGTACTATCTAAAATATCTGAAATTAGCCAACATCCTTGCTTTTTTTCTTAACGTAGTTCATCTAGGTGCAGTGTCATTACCGGTTCGGCTTTACTAGATATTAGATATATTCAGTAGATCTATCTTTTTACGACCCTATTTTACAGCAAGCTGCAAACAAACCTACCGTCCCAAAAATGCAGTTTCTAGCATATTAGATAAAATATCGAAAATTAGCAGACATCTTTACTTTTTCTTAACATAGTTCATCTAGATGCAGTGTAATAACTAGTTCGGCCTCACTAGATATTAGATATATTGGGTAGATATATCTTTTTACAACCCTATTTAGAGCCCTACTTTGCAAATCAGAAGAACTACAACTATGTTGCTGATATGTATCTAGCTGCATGGTGCGGTCCCAGGGAATTGTAGTTTTTAAAAAATCTAAGTGTTTTTCCTAGATTTGGAAGTTGTAAATACTGAATTGAGAGTACACTGTGGACTTTAAGGGGATGATAAACACACTTGTGTAATCAGATTTTAAATATCTAATTTCTAAATGGGTGAAAATTAATTTTATCCATATTTCACCCATATCTGACAGCACCCCCAGTTGTTGACTCTACTCACGATAGTTGAGGTCAAGAGCTCTCTATAACAGTTGGTCCCATGTCTGTACCCCCTTTTGTTACTGAGTTATAAGCCCTCAAACATGCACTGAGGTTTATTCATGGTATTTGTCAGCTTTTGATAATTTGATAATTTTTTATTTTGCTGCTGCGCTGCTGCTGCGCTGCTGCTGCGTCATGTCTCCAGTTGAAAGTGGCTTTGCTAAATACATTCTACAATAATAAATTAGATTAACTTTTGGTCTATAATATTGTTGGCTATATTACGCATTTTAATAAAAAAATTAAGAATAAAAAAAATAAACACCGAAATAATTAGTGGAAACTTTTTTTTATTGATACTCCTCCTCTCTGACATACTAACACACACACACACAAACACACACACACACATACTGAACACGCGACTGTACAGCCGCAGTCCCGCCAGGTGGTGCGGTAACTGTTGAGATTCGTTTTTTATTATTAACAAAATGTTTTTTTATTGACCGTATGAATGGTTTTGTTTTCAAATAAATATTTGGAAACGAAAATGTATGCTTTGGTGTACTTTTAGAGAGTTTTGCAATATGTATAGCCTACCTATGTATCAAAATGTATAACTTTCAGCAGCGGTCTGCCGCGGTCGGAGGTATAAATGCTCAGAAGTGTAGTGTGTTTCATTTTTGTAACTTAAAGGCTTCAGAAAACATACAAGACACATATTTAGTAAAAGTCATAGGAAGAGAAGCTTGTAGGTTTTATCTAAACAGAGGTATTTGCATTATAAAAACTGTCGTGGCGGCTCTAGGACAAGTGCACTTACATTGATCACTTCCATAAAATAAAACGTTTGTTGTATCTGCTGTGCAATGACAATAAAGTTTCTTATCTTATCTGGTCTTATTATCTTTCTGCCATGCGCTTTCATTGAGGCACACAGCTGCTCTCTCTCTCTCTCTCTCTCTCTCTCTCGCTCTCTCGCTCTGAGAGAGCGAAAAAGCGAGAATTTCTGAGAGAAAGCGCTCTCAGAAACACAGAAACACACATCACACATGCTGCATAGAGTGAGACATGCCTGAATGAAAATAACGCTGTGCAGGATGCTGCTTAGTTACAATGTAACTTAGAGTCAATGAGCCCGAGCCCGACGTATTCATAAAAAAAATGGCCCGGCCCAGCCCGATTTGACAGTCCGGGCCCGCCCACCCTCAAATGTATTTATTGTTATTTCTAGGTTTACATAAAAGATGTGATTTTCAATGTTGCCTATGAAGGCTACAACATGATGTTATCTTGTGTTACGTTTATGAAGTAGGCCTAACTGGATTTATACAGCTGCTGCTTTATTGCTTAATTTAAATTAAAGTATTTCCACGTGAGTATATGAATATTGGCTTTATCGACCTGTAGCACAACAATAAACGTTAGGTTTATGAATTAAGTGGGTTTAAACCGCTGGTTTTTGTATTGGAAAGCAGTGAGATTGTAAAATGTTCCTCAGTGCATGGACAGGGTGGTCACAAGTTGATCTGGCTGCCTCCCAATTTGAAGACATAGCTGGCTGTATGTTGTCGGATTTTTATTGGATCTGTCAGCGAAGTGGTGTTGTCATAATGGTGCACCATGTTAATTGTACGCTTTTAATTTATTTTCCCATAATGAAGCGGGTTCGAATCCCGTGAAAATATTCTTTTTTACGTTTCACAGGGCTGAACGGTTCTTTAATATGGCACGTTTATTTAGGCAGGCACCAGAGACGAAACTGTGTAGACCTATTTAGAAAATTTATTTGAGATTAGATCTAGCCTACCTCTTCCTGTTTTCAACATTCCGCCATAACAAGTGTGATTCAAACCGCAACTGAGTGTCGGTCCGTGACTGGGTTCCTCCAACAAGAGTCCAAAGACGGATCAGGTCGGCTATGTTTTAATATTGTTATGAAAAACTGAATAAAGAGGCCTTCGCGAGGACAGCTACGTGTTCTCTTCCTGGTTGAAAACAGCTGTTGTCACTACGACAACCATAGACGCATTCGGCTGAAGATCGCCAGTTAACAGGGTCACGAGTAAATCCGGAACACCCCACAAAGAAACCATAAAACCCATAAAACAGGTCCCTTAACACCAAAATTAAATTGTTTTTACCTGGTTTCTGTGGGACAAAAGAATTATACTCAATTTTCAAAAATACAAATACAACAGTAATCAGTTTCAAGAAAGTAGGCTATATATTTTTTTCACCAAAGAAAAGAAATGTTCCGTTCCGTTCAGTCAGTTCAATCCAGTTCAAACAAAAAAACTCCACTCCGGGATTTCCAAATAACACACATTTCACAATTCACAGTTCAATTCAGTTCAATCCACACAGTTTGCTAAACAAAAGAAAACTCCACCCCAGGTTTTCTCGTAAACAAGGAGGTAAAGAAAATCCACTGTTTGCTCTGACTCAGTTCAGTTTCAAAACAATAAATCAACCTGGCCCGAAGGTTCCAAATAAGGAATAATAAAACGAAAAGTAACCCCCGACTTTTGCCAACTCACGGGACTGTGGGTGAGTGCCGTAACGCTCCGGCGTTGTTTCGGGCGTGGAGGCTCCGTAGGATCCCTTGATATCCACGGCGGAATCTCTGAGGTGAGGCCAGTGGCCGGATGGATGATATTCCACAGGGAAGCGCACCTATTTCACGGACTTTGAGCGGTGTAAAATGCCGTGGTAGGCCGAGTACGCAGAGGACTCCTGGCTCATTTCTCACTTGCCGGCAACTCTCACCATACTGCCAGGAGTGGCATAATGTAGGGGCCGGTCTACCAGGTCCAGGGGCGGAAATCCCGGGGGGGGACAGGGGGGACATGACTCCCCCTTCAGTAAAGCTGTCCCCCCCTAGAATCATTTGAGACACAATTAATAATTTTTGAACAATGCAGTAGTATTTATTAAAAGCACAATGTAAGCGGTGCTCATTATAAAAGCACAATAATCACTATTTAAATCTTAAAAGATTTAGTCCCCCCCTCCCATTCCTAGTAGTGGTATATCCCACACTCTTTCCAACAGGCGGGGCTAGCAGCCATTAGTACTTGGCAGCAGTTGCAGCGTGTGGCTGGACCCGGCTGCCCACATCGCGTGGGGTAAGATGTACACTCGCAGATACAGTTTAACTTACACAAGTTACAACACATCCCATTTACTGTTACAACAAGCCCCAGGCCCAGGCTGATAATATAAACTGTCTGCAACATTTCTCCTGCATTGTTCAAAAGCCAGAGTTTAGTGATAGTCAGAGAGGACAGGAGAGAAAGAAGAGGGAGAGGACAGGACAAGAGCAGTCAGTGATGGAGTGGCTCGTAGTTAATATCTGTAGGCTCTCCACCTGTCAGTGAGACAAACATGACAGACGTGCAGTTTAACTGACGAGGAGCGGTCATTACGCGTGATTATTACGCACGGTTTTGAGGTGCGCAGCGGCAGATCTCACAGCACACTGTTTATAAACCAGTTCACCTGTTTAATTGCAGGAAATGTTTATCTCACTGCCGGTAAAAAAAAAAAAAACGAAAAAAACCCCCAAACAAAACGGTTTGTTCCTGCAGCCAGCCAGAGATGACGGATCCATTCCACACACCTGAGCGAGAGCAAAAAGAGGGAGAGAAGGAGAGAGATCGAGTTTCAGTCTTTGATGAATGAAGCCTTATTGTTTTGCTGCTATTAAACAATGAGAGACATGTTTTCTCCGTTTACTTAATAGCATAAATATTCACACTACTGCGCACGGGGAGACAGAGACCTGCTCTGCTCCAGACACACTCAGCACCTTGGACAGCACGGCGCACCTGACTGTTGTCGATGTGTACATGTTAATTTGATTTCAATCATTTTGTTTTAAATCTGGACATGTGCAGGTGGACTCAGCCAGTGCTGAGAAAGGTCCTATGCCTGCCTGTTGGAGAGATAGAGAAAAGATTAAAGTGTCAAATTGCGGTAAAAGATGTTGTATAAAAGACAGGCTACAACTTTTTTTCCTTGTCCCCCTCTGGAATTATTCTCTAAAATTTTACTGTTTATTGTCCCCCCAACTATGAAATGGGATTTTCGCCCCTGGGCACAGTGTGGATCATTGGTGACAGCTTTGTCCGGCGTTGTGCCCAGAGAGCTGCAGAGACCTTGGGAAGCAACCTCAGCATGCCGGGCGTCCGTGTCTGCTGGTTTGGCTGCAGTGGAGAGGCCTTCTCTCCTTCTTTTCCCACTCCCGGAGAGGAAGAGCAGCACCAGATGTCCTCATCATCCACTGTGGCAGCAATGACATAGGGAAGGTCAGCAGTGTCAAGTTGGTCAGCATGATGAAGGAAGACTTGCACCAGCCTCACCTCCAGCATCCTGGCATTAAGATAATATTTTCTTCATTGGCCCAAAGGTGCAGGTGGGAGGCTGGTGGCAATCCAGCAAAGATTGATAAGGCCAGGAAATTTGTTAACAGTGTTATGGCTAAATTTGTTCATAGTTTAAATGGTGCCATAATTGAGCACCCTCACATCAGACATGACAGTCCTGGGCTGTTTTTGAAAGATGGAGTTCATTTTCACACCTAGGGGAAATGATATGTTTTCAAGTAAATTAGTTAATTGTCTTAAAGACCACCTCCAAACGCAGTGAACTGCTTACTGTTGGCAATGTCACTGCTTTTGAATTTGGCCTTTAAGACACATTTTGTTAGGCCTGAACATAACCCAGGCTGTCATGGCTAATGTTGAGTTTTTTATATTCATCTATAACTTGTTTAAAATTTAAATAAATTCTATTTATATTTGCACTCCTTCTGTCTTTATTACTGACTGAATGTTGTATTTCACAATCAAATCTGACTGTCAATTGAAAGGACAAACAAATAATACACTACAGATAAAACATAAAGCATTAATGTTTAACATTGTCATTGACAAATAATTAAGCAGTCCATTTCTGTGTGGGTCTGATTATTTTAACTTTGTACTTGAAGATAACTGAGCACCTTACACCCAGCAGCAGAGCCTGAGAAGATTTTGGAGAGTACCCTTTTTTTGCTGCTCTGTTAGAAGTCTAGTTTTAACACAGAAGAATGTGACTGGATAAAGGGGCTGTGAAAAAGTGAAAAACAAAGAATTAGCTGGACACAATAGTTTTGAAGCCCCCAAGGAGGTATCACTTGTTTGCTATGTTGCCAACTCTGAGAGGGTCTTCCTCAGGCAAAGGTATCGTGACGTTTTTATAGTGAGGCAAACAGAAACATAATCAGCCAATTGTGTGTTACGTTTTTTTTTTAGCCTCAATACCGAGCAATACCCACAGAACCTTCTCATATGTCACAACGTTACAAATAAATAATAAATAATACCTCTTACGGGGCTTAAAACTATTCAGTGTGCAGATAATTCCTTGTTTTTCACAAAAGGAGTTTCTCAGTGAATTTTCTTAATTTGTCTTAAAGAAACGTCCAAACAAAACCAGCACATGACATCACCTTTTCATTTTTTTTTTACATTCTGCTAAGATAAATGCAAACTTGGGTATATGTTAAGACATAAATGGAACCTTAACATGCCATCAATAACTGTTATATTTTGTTAATGGTTTAAATCACCACTATATTTCCAATAATCACAGGAAACTGATGAATGACAGCTTTCAAAAAAATTGCTTTTAGTCTAAAGTAAATTTTGTCTGATCCATTTTATATAACAAAATTATAACCATACACAAACAGTTTAACAAAATAAAGTCAAATCTTGCATTCATGAAAACATTCATATTAAAAGGTTACAAAAAGTACACATGAAATTGAGATTTGTAACAGTAATTCTGAAACCTATGGATTAGGACCCAGTGTCATAATTTGCAAAATCTTAATTTCTTGTGAAACAAACTCTTTACTACTGTGGAGTAAACATCACATTGGCCGAGGCGTTTTAACTTTCCTCAAGTGTCCTACATGAGAGAAAGATGACAGGTTAAAAACACAGGTAGAAAACACTGACTACAGCCTGTCTTGGTTAAAAGCCCACTCACCACCAAAATGATCTTAATGCTGAGTAAGTGGCTGTCATTCATAAAATAGTTTTGTGTTTTCTGTAGATATTTGACTTTATATTTGAGTGTGATTTTAAATTTAACAGTGTACTACCAAGACAACTGGAGTATGAATGTACAGTATGCAATTCATCCACATTAAAATAATTGTTGCTATTAAAAGGACATTGAACTGTTCTCAAAGCTCACTGCCACTGTGGAATCATGCTATGTTCAGCTGTCTCCTTTTGAGAATATTTTTTTCCATTGGTTCTTCACAGACTGTATGTGGGGAAAAAAGTAGTAATTCTGACTATGATAAAGGGTCTTTGCATAAAATGCACTAAAATATTAAAGTTGGTAAATACATGTCATGTTCCTCAATTGATAAAATCTTCATTTGGCCTTTGGCATCAGGGGAATACTAAACTGCACTGGTGTGTCAGTAATTTCACCTTATCAGTAATAGTACAGAGCAAGCTGTGCCCTAATCAAGTACTTAGTAATGTATGAAAATTAGTAATATATGTAATGCATTTAAATGTATTATGGTCAATAATTCATCACGTGTTAGTTATCACTGCTCACTGGTCTGTATAGTTAAGCCTTGCCATAATAACTTATCATAGGGCTTAGGAGGTTATTCACTGAGTGCTGATCCTTTATTCAGAGCACAAATTTCTTGTGTTTATTTGAACTGAATATATATATTTATATTACATAAACATGGATGTTTACGTTACTTTACCCCTAAAATCTGTTCGCCTCCATCAGCATTACTGAACCTTACAATCATGTTACAAAGTTACATTACAGCTGTGCAGTAAATTAGGTTAACTTAGTAACATCAGTAACATCCCGTCTAAACCACATTCAATATTACCATCATGACTCAGGCCAACTAGCTAACGTTAGCTAATGTCGTCACTTGTGACTTTAGTAAATTTACTTAACAGTTAGCTAACTTCACAGTTTGATAACAACATCACTGTAAGTTAGGAAATGAATACAAACATTGTGTTTGATTATTAATTTACAGAAAATAACGGAAATGTTTTCTTACCTGATGTCGCAGGAGAACAGTTATAACCGTGAAGTTCACTTAATGTTAGCTGACCAAACAGATCTGTCTAACCCTTCAACTGTGTCCATTCTCCACTTTTTTGTTGTCCGTTGAAATCCCACAACTCAGATTCGCACAAAATAAAAACATGGCAAGCAGACGTAAAATAATCCAGGTGCAGTCGGTGGAGAACAACTGCAGCGCCTGGCTCTAAAAACTGCGGCCACCTCACTCTCGCGGTTTTATCGCCGTCCACTTTTGTAACACGTCAGAGCAAGTCGGGATGAAGTCGGACATAAAACTAACAGGCATGCATTGTGCGCCGATTGCCGGTGATCAAATCTGCGCAGGCTTGGCTCATCTCGAACAAACCTATTGTCTACTTGACAGGAAGTGGGAGAGGCCAACTTGGTGGTGCCAACAGGGGGAGTCTGTTGGGGATCCTATTTAAGCTAATTAATTATGGACTTTAAGTTTGGTTCTTCTTAGTTTGACCATTAGTTTGTTTGTAAATAGTTTCTTGATTTAAATGTTTATTCATTTGCAATTTATTTTGTTTAGACTAAATTGTTTGTTCCTGTTTCCCCCCCTTTGTGTGTTGTGAAGGCTAGCCTGTGTCTATATAAGTTCTCCCTTGTTTGTCATTCAGGAGGTCTGGTTAGTTCAGTTCAGTTCAGTTTGCTGTTTGTTTAAGTTGACCTCAGTTTGAGTTAAAAGGCCCTACTTTTCAAATGATTTTTCTCTAGTTTTCTTTGCAATTTTGAAAAAGTAATTTTGTCTGTGGGATTAATTTGAAAATAAATAAATATTTTTGTTAAACACACCTGGTGTTCTCTGTGCGTTACTGCTTGGTCCCTGACATGGACATAAAGCTTCATACAATCAATCAATCAATTTTATTTATAAAACCCAATATCACAAATCACAATTTGCCTCACAGGGCTTTACAGCATACAACATCCCTCTGTCCTTATGACCCTCACAGCGGATAAGGAAAAACTCCCCAAAAAAAACCCTTTAACAGGGAAAATAAAAACGATAGAAACCTCAGGAAGAGCAACTGAGGAGGGATCCCTCTTCCAGGACGGACAGACGTGCAATAGATGTCGTACAGAACAGATCAGCTTAATAAATTAACAGTAATCCGCATGACACAATGAGACAGAGAGAGAGAGAGAGAGAGAGAGAGAGAGAGAGAGAGAGAGAGAGAGAGCGAGAGATGCAGGTAATGACAGTAGCTTACAACAACAATGTTGAAAGTAATAATATTATAGTTCTGGCTACTGTGGTACAATATGTTGAAAGTATGTATTAATATCTGGCAGTATACATGTGTGACAATAGTCATATGTGTATAATAACAGTAGAAGTATGACTAATGACTAATGATGGCAGCAGCAGCAGGAGGCATCTGGCAGGACCACGGCAACAGCACAGCCTCACAAGTCACGCTGTCCAGGCACCGCAGCAATATGAGTTAATCTGAGAGACAGTGGAGCACAAAGGCTCCAGAGAAGAAGCCGAGTTAGTGACATCCAGAATGGCCGAGTTAGCAAGATGCAGTAATAGAATACGAGAGAGAGACAAGCTACATATTTAATTACAGAGTTTGAATGTAAAAGTACACATAAATCTAAAACTAGTAAGATTTACCTTTTAATTATCAAGAAAAATGTTAGATTGTTAGTATGGACATAAACCTTGAAATAACAAGCTACATATTTAATTACTTCTGTAACCGAGGATCGGACCGCCAAGGCCCCCGCCTTGGTCTGCTGCCCAATCCACATTGCACCGAACCCTTCTGGATCCCTCTGCGGGTGGTGGGCCCGCAGGGGGACGAGCCCATGTAGCCGGTTTGGGCTGGGCCCGGCCGGACCCCATGGTGAGTTGGATCAGATGGTGGGGGAAGACGCCGCGCAGACCTGGCAGGCCCAAACGAACAGTGAGGGTCTGCTGGGAACGCCTGGCGGAAGAATCTGTCCAAATGATCTTCAACTCCCACCTCCGGGAGAGCTTCGACCGCGTCCCGAGGGCAGAGGGGGACATTGAGTCCGAATGGGCCTTGTTCCGCTCTGCCATTGTTGAGGCGGCAGTTGCGAGATGTGGCCGCAAGGCCGCTGGGGCCAGTCGCGGCGGTAATCCCCGAACCCGCTGGTGGACACCAGAGGTGAGGGGAGCCGTCAGGCTGAAGAAGGAGGCCTACAGGGCATGGTTGGTCTGTGGGTCTCCGGAAGCAGCTGACGGGTACCGGCAGGCCAAGCGGAGCGCAGCGGCGGCAGTCGTTGAGGCAAAAACTCGGGCGTGGGAGGAGTTCGGTGAGGCCATGGAGGAAGATTATCAATCGGCTCCAAAGAGGTTCTGGCAAACTGTCCGGCACCTCAGGGGGGGAAGGCGGCAACTTGCTCACACTGTTTACAGTGGGGGCGGGGAGCTGCTGACGTCAACTGGGGACATTGCCGGGCGGTGGAAGGAATACTTTGAGGAGCTCCTCAATCCCACCAACACGTATTCCAGTGAGGAAGCAGAGACGGGGGTCTCGGGGGCGGGTCGTCCAATTTCTGGGGCAGAAGTGGCTCTGGATGTTGTAGGGCTGTCCTGGCTGACACGCCTCTGCAACATTGCGTGGACATCGGGGGCAGTGCCTCTGGAGTGGCAGACCGGGGTGGTGGTCCCCATTTTCAAGAAGGGGGACCAGAGGATGTGTTCCAACTACAGGGGGATCACACTCCCCAGCCTACCCGGTAAGGTCTACTCCAGGGTGCTGGAGAAGAGGGTCCGGTCGATAGTTGAACCTCAGATTGAGAAGGAGTAATGTGGTTTTCGTCCCGGACGCGGAACCGTGGACCAGCTCTTTACCCTCGCCAGGGTGCTGGAGGGGGCATGGGAGTTTGCCCAACCAGTCCACATGTGTTTTATGGATTTGGAGAAGGCTTACGACCGTGTCCCCAGGGGCATCCTGTGGGGGGGGGGGGGGGGGGGGGAGGGGTGCTCCGGGAGTATGGGGTTGGTGGCCCCTTGCTAAGGGCCATCCAGTCCCTGTACCGAAGGAGCATGAGTCTGGTTCGCGTGGCTGGCAGTAAGTCGGACCTGTTCCCGGTGAGGGTTGGACTCCGCCAGGGCTGCCCTTTGTCACCGGTTCTGTTCATAACTTTTATGGACAGAATTTCTAGGTGCAGCCGAGTGGTGGAGGGTGTCAGGTTCGGTGACGGGAGGATCTAGTCCCTGCTTTTTTGCGGATGACGTGGTCCTCCTAGCTCCATCGAACAGTGACCTCCAGCTCTCGCTGGGGCGGTTCGCAGCCGAGTGTGAAGCGGCTGGGATGAGAATGAGCACTTCCAAGTCTGAGGCCATGGTCCTCAGCCGGAAAAGGGTGGATTGCCCACTCCAGGTCAGGGGGGAGGTCCTTCCTCAGGTGGAGGAGTTTAAGTATCTTGGGATCTTGTTCACGAGTTAGGGTAGGATGGAGCGGGAGATTGACAGGCGGATTGGGGCGGCGTCAGCAGTGATGCAGGCGCTTAACCGGTCCGTTGTGGTGAAGAGGGAACTTAGCCAGAAAGCGAAGCTCTCAATTTACCGGTCAATCTACGTTCCAACCCTCACCTATGGTCACGAGCTCTGGGTAGTGTCCGAAAGAATGAGATCGCGAGTACAAGCGGCCAAAATGAGTTTCCTCCGCAGGGTGGCTGGGCTCAGCCTTAGGGATAGGGTGAGGAGCTCAGACATCCGGGAGGGACTCGGAGTAGAGCCGCTGCTCCTCCACATCGAGAGGAGCCAGTTGAGGTGGTTTGGGCATCTGGTAAGGATGCCTTCCGGACGCCTCCCTTGGGAGGTGTTTCGGGCATGTCCAACTGGGAGGAGACCTCGGGGCCGCCCCAGAACACGCTGGAGGGACTACATCACCCGGCTGGCATGGGAACGCCTCGGGGTTCCCGCGGAAGAGCTGACAGAAGTGGCAGGGGAGAGGACTGTCTGGGCTTCTTTGCTGAGGCTGCTGCCCCCACGACCCGGACCCGGATAAGCGGAGGACGACGACAACGATATTTAATTACAGATAATTACTGTCATTTTACATAAATTTGTATGTAATTTAAGAAAACAGAAAAGACATTGTAGCCTGGAAATCCAGACTCAAATCTAGAAAGATTTTGAGTCTGGCCCTCACAATACACCCTTCCTACCCAAGGGGCGGCACTAACTGATGCATTTCAAATGCCGCCGCACACAATTGGATAGCACAATGGTCAATCAGAGCAAAATACAAGATGACGTATTCATTGCACTAAGGTCTGTTTGCATGCCGAACAGTGGGGCTAACTGATATATTATGCTTTTGTTGTATCCCATTGGCAAAACAGCAAAAACGTCCTTCCTGGAAACGAAGCCTTCTAGGGCAGTCTTCTGTTCCTCTCTCAAGGAAGAAGATATGTGTAGTTGGCTTAGCGTTTCTTCCAAAGCTAAACTGAATGGACGCAGTCCTTCGGCAGCTGCCATCTTGGCTGTTTACTTTTCGACTCCTACGGCACAGTGCTGTCCTCATCATGTTATGCCCGCCCAGAGCCTGCCTCTGTCAGATAGACTGATCTGATTGGTGGTGATTCAGCGGGCTCTGCTTGTCGGGGCCAGATTCCTGTGCAGTGCAAATTAGAATTTGCTAGGGGCGGGGCATCTGTATTTCCAGGTTAAAGATAATGTATAATTAATATAGTATTTGTTCTGTAAAAGAAAAAAATTGAAACAAATGTAGTTTGTCATTAGTGGCACAATACTTAAAATAACAGACGGATTGTTAATTTACAGATAATGGCTGTAATTTTACAGTTTTGTATACTATTTTTAAAGAACAGAAAACTACTGTAAAAATTTAGAGTCATATATTGTGGGTGACCTCTTTCTTCTAAAATCCACCACCATCTTCTTGGTTTTGGCTGTGTTCAGGTGGAGACAGCACTTACTGCACCAGCCCATGAAGGCATCTGCGAGGTCCCTGTACTTCCGTTCTTGATCGCTCCTGATACAAGCCACAATAGCTGTATCGTCAGAGTGTTTTTGTATGTGGCAGGACTCTGAGTTGTATTTAAAGTCCGTTGTGTAGAGTGTGAACAGGAACGGTGCTAAAACAGTTCCCTGTGGAGCACCAGTGCTGCCCCTGACCATCCCAGAGACACAGCTTCCAAGCCTGACAGGCCGCTCTGTCAGGTAGTCTGTTATCCAGGAGGTCAGGAAGCGAAATACTCCATACACACCCCATCTGGGCCCGCAGCTTTCCCTGTCCACAGTCTCCCGAGCCCCACCCTTACCTCTTCTGCTGTAAAGAACAGTGGTAGTTGGCTGTGGGTGGTAGATGTTGTAGCTGTAGCTGCAGTAGTGGGGGAGAGGCTACTTCCAGGTGACAGTGGAGCAGGAGCAGCAGCAGCAGGTGACACTCATTACGTTTACATGCACAGCTTAATCGAGCTGTGCTCAAAATTCGATTTTGGCGTCTAATCGGACTTCTGTCCTTGTCCCAGTATACATGCAACTGAGAAAATCGAATGACTGACAGGAACGTGTTCTCCTCCTCATCAACTAGGTGGCGATATGCGCCGTTTCAGCGGGTTAATACGGCCCCCTTTCCGGTTGACCTATTACGTCACTTAATAATAAACAACTGGAGTCAGGCAGCAGACCGGCATTTTCGAACAACAAGATGGATAATCATACAGCTTTGTTCATCTCGTACATAATGTACGCGTTACTGATTGTGCAGATAAGGTGCACGCTATCCCTCGTGGTCATGGTGATTTCGAGAGGCAGACAAGAAAGCCGTATGCTGTTGGAGGGCTACAACAATAGCATGTCTTTGATTCTACACTTTGTGCCATCGCTACTAACCCGGACCTCTTGTTCTTGTTGGATGCGGGTTTGGAGCACAGACTGGTGGGAGAGGGTCATAATGAAAGAGTTTTCAGACACAGAATGGAAAGACAATTTCCGAATGATGCGCAGATCATTCGAAAAACTCTGTGGGCTGATGGAAGGTGTTTTGAGCCCCCAGGAAGTGACTGTACGAGCACCAGTTCCACTCCAGATGAGAACCGCCATTGTTCTGTATAAACTGGCCAGTTGTGCAGAGTACCGTGTCATTGCAAACCAGTTTGGAGTGCACGAATCAACGGTAAAAAAGTTTGTGTACTGCTTCTGCAAAGGAATGGTGTCCTCAGTTATACACAAACTCATAAACGTGCCAACCGTGGAAGAAGCTTGTGCCACTGCACACCGGTTCCAGCAGAAGTTCGGCATGCCACAGATCATGGGGTGCATCGATGGAACACATATCCCTGTTTTACCACCAAGTGATGGCTACAAAGACTTCGTCAATCGCAAAGGCTGGCCTTCCTTTGTTCTTCAAGCCGTGGTGGATGATGTATACCGGTGAGTTAGCCAAAATACCGTTAGCTTCTGTGTGTTAGTGCTGTGTGTAGCTTCATGTGTGTTTATACTAATGTTTGCATTCATCAATTTTTAGGTTCTGGAACACCAACTGCAAGATACCTGGATGTGCACACGACGCGAATGTCCTCAGACAGTCGACGTTATTTAGCCAGGCACATCTACTGCCAAAGGTTAGTGTAATGTCCTATTAACATTTGTGATGTGTTTTTTATTTTTTTTCATTCCGACTTCTGTACAGTGCTGTACAGTGCATTTCAGTTCATTAAGTAGTGTTGCATGGCAAATAGCATCTATATATTTGCCTATATATTGTCATTTTAACAGTTTCATCTGGATATTATTATTACATGTTATATATGGGGCATTCTACCGAATGTGTACAAAGTTAGGCTGGAAATATTTTGAAATTTTGTATGTTTTATTTCCAAAACTTTGTCCCTCTATATATTGTACCATATGTAAAGGCCACATATCTAGTAAAATGACTGTACATTTTTATATTGTATTTCCAGACTGTTTTGGAATGTTTTTCCTCTCCCAAAATTTGTCACTACCGAAACATATAGTATTATATTACACAAAAAAATATGTGTCAACCTGTTATGCTTGTTCCTTCCCTTGTCTAAAGATTTAATTTTTTACAATTTTTACTTACAAAATTTCCAAGTTCAAATTATAGAATTCTTCAAAATCTAAATGCAGCCTTTCTTTGTAAAATGCATAACGCTGATCAGATTGATTTCAGAGTTAATAACTGATGAAACAGAAGATAAATGTAACCGATTAGCATCATAATACTTTAGTTGATAACTCAATATACTTTATTTTTTACAACTCTTGTGTTTCGGTAGTGACATCAAAACAAGGGACACTATTTCTTTAGCATAGTTTCCTTATTTAAAAATTAATCCCACAATATATCTAAATCTTTCAACAATCACAAATATGTTTTAAATTACACTTAGCTTAGCTCAACACTTTTTCATTTAATGTCCTGGGTTTAAATAGGTCATAACATAATCTTTGTAAATATCTATGTCTGAATACTCAATTTTATTATTTTTGTTGTTTTTTTGTTAAGGGACAGTACTTTGCACACAATCAGTAGAATGCCCCATATATGTTTCTGTATTTATCATCATAGCAGTAGTTAATGCCTTCCCTCTTCCTACTTTTAGGAGCAACAGGACATAAATGGCACCTCCGTCAGGCTTTTTCTTTTTGGAGATCCAGCCTACCCTTTCATGGACTGGCTCATCAAAGGCTATACCTGTTCCCCACACCTGACCGTGGAACAAGAGTCATTTAATGTCTATCTGAGCTCTGCGAGGACCACAGTGGAAATAGCATTCGGAAGACAAAAGTCACGCTGGAGAGTGCTACTCAAAAGAAGTGACTTCGATTTCACCTTCACACCACATGTTATTGCTACATGTTGTGCACTGCACAATTTTTGTGAGGGGGAGAAAGAGACTGTCAATCCCGCCTGGTCAGAGGAAGCAGCAAGTCTTGAACGTGACCTACCACAGCCAGGTCTTCGTAGCTACAACACAACTGAATGTTCTGCTGGTCAGGAAACAAGATGTGCTTTAACAGAGTATATGGGAGCAAATTTTCCTCTGCGCAGGGCACAGTTTTAGCCAATCTATGTACATTTGCATGTCTGATTTTGAGGACATCTTTGTCTATTTTGTACAGTTTTAAGTAATTTACTGTAATAAAAAGAACAAAAACAAACATTGCTTTGGTGTGTATTATTTATTTACAAACTATAGAATCTTGACTCAAGAAAATAGAAATAAGTAAATAGAAATATATATATATAAAAAAAATATAAGAAAATACAAACTTAAAATATGTACACTTCAATTGCACTTGAACATCAAACATTGCACTTGAAAATCAAACAGTGAACTATATTACAATAGTGTGCTGGAATCTGAGCTGGAATGTGCTGGAATCAGATCTGTTTTCACATGTGGTGATAGGTAGGTGTACAGTTCTCTTGTCCTTGGTACCCATACCCTGTGTGTCTGCTTGGAGGTGCCATTGAATGCTGAAAGCTGCGGATGCCCTCCATGACTGCAGCGACCATCCTGGAATTACTGTCCATTATGCTGTTGACCAAGTGTTCTTCTCTTTCTTGGCTCTGCTGCATTTGCTGCATCCAGGTTGCCTGAATCCGCTCCATCCTTTTCAGCACCGTGTCGATGTTGGCAACATGGCATCTCCTGCAAAATGATTTCACACATGAGTTCAATTCAATTCAATTCAATTTTATTTATAAAGCCCAATATCACAAATCACAATTTGCCTCACAGGGCTTTACAGCATACGACATCCCTCTGTCCTTATGACCCTCGCAGCGGTTAAGGAAAAACTCCCCAAAAAAACCCCTTTAACGGGGAAAAAGAAAACGGTAGAAACCTCAGGAGGAGCAACTGAGGAGGGATCCCTCTTCCAGGACAGACAGACGTGCAATAGATGTCGTACAGGACAGATCAGCATAATAAATTAACAGTAATCCGTATGACACAATGAGACACAGAGAGAGAGAGAGAGAGAGAGAGAGGGAGAGAGAGAGAGAGAGAGATGCAGGTAATGACAGTAGCTTACAACAACATTGTTGAAAGTAATAATATTAGAGTTATAGTTCTGGCTACTGTGGTACAATATGTTGAAAGTATGTATTAATATCTGGCAGTATACATGTGTGACAATAGTCATATGTGTATAATAACAGTAGAAGTATGCCTAATGACTAATGATGGCAGCAGCAGCAGGAGGCATCTGGCAGGACCACGGCAGCAGCACAACCACACACGTCACGCTGTCCAGGCACCGCTGCGATATGAGTTAATCTGAGAGACAGTGGAGCACAAAGGCTCCGGAGAAGAAGCTGAGTTAGTGACATCCAGAATGGCTGAGTTAGCAAGATGCAGTAATAGGATACGAGAGAGCGAGAGAGAGAAAGAAGGAGAGAAGGTGCCCGGTGTATTATAGGGGGGTCCTCCGGCAGACTAGGCCTAAGTCAGCCTAACTAGGGGCTGGTACAGGGCAAGCCTGAGCCAGCCCTAACTATAAGCTTTATCAAAGAGGAAAGTCTTAAGTCTAGTCTTAAATGTGGAGACGGTGTCTGCCTCCCGGACCGTAACAGGAAGATGATTCCACAGGAGAGGAGCCTGATAGCTGAAGGCTCTGGCTCCTGATCTACTTTTGGAGACTTTAGGGACCACGAGTAACCCTGCGTTCTCAGAGCGCAGTGTTCTGGTGGGATAATATGGCACAATGAGCTCTCTAAGATATGACGGAGCTTGACCATTTAGAGCTTTATAAGTTAACAGTAGGATTTTAAATTCAATTCTGGATTTTACAGGGAGCCAGTGCAGCAAAGCTAAAACAGGAGAAATATGATCTCGTTTCTTAGTTCCTGTTAGTACACGTGCTGCTGCATTCTGAATTAGCTGGAGAGTTTTTAAGGACTTACTAGAGCTACCAGATAATAGAGAGTTACAGTAATCCAGCCTTGAGGTAACAAAAGCGTGGACCAATTTTTCTGCATCTTTTCGGGTCAGGATAGGCCTAATTTTCGCAATATTACGCAGATGAAAAAATGCAGTCCGTGAGGTTTGTTTTAAATGAGAATTAAAAGACAAATCTTGATCAAATATTACTCCGAGGTTTCTTACGGTAGTGCTAGAGGCCAGAGCAATGCCATCTAGAGAAACTATGTCATCAGATAAAGAGTCTCTGAGTTGTTTGGGGCCAAGAACAATAACTTCAGTTTTGTCTGAATTTAACATCAGGAAATTGCTGCTCATCCAAGTTTTTATGTCTTTAAAGCTGTTATGGAGTTTAGTTAATTGATTACTTTCTTCTGGCTTCATCGATAAATACAACTGAGTATCATCCGCATAACAATGGAAATTTATAGAGTGATTTCTAATGATGTTACCTAAAGGAAGCATATATAGAGTAAATAGGATTGGTCCGAGCACAGAACCTTGCGGAACTCCAAAACAAACTTTGGTACGTAAGGATGATTCATTATGAACGTCAACAAACTGAAAACGATCAGATAAATAAGATTTAAACCAGCTTAGTGCAGAACCTTTTAGGCCAATTAAGTGTTCCAGTCTCTGCAGTAGAATTTGATGGTCAATTGTGTCAAATGCCGCACTAAGATCTAATAAAACAAGTACAGAGACGAGTCCTTTGTCTGAAGCAATCAGAAGGTCATTTGTAATTTTAACTAGTGCTGTCTCAGTGCTATGATGCACTCTAAATCCTGACTGAAATTCCTCAAATAAATTATTATCATGGAGAAAATCACACAGCTGGTCTGCGACTACTTTCTCAAGGATCTTTGACATAAAGGGAAGATTAGATATTGGTCTATAGTTGGCTAACACCTCTGGATCCAGGGTGGGCTTTTTTAGTAGAGGTTTAATTACAGCTACCTTAAAAGACTGTGGTACATAGCCTGTTAATAAGGATATATTGATCATATCTAATATATGAGTGTTAACTAAAGGAAAGACCTCCTTAAGTAGCTTAGTTGGGATGGGGTCTAAGAGACATGTTGATGATTTAGATTAAGAAATCACTGTGGTCAATTCTTGCAGTTAATTACATTTTCAGGGCCTAGGCGATCTATATGCGAAAACCAAAACGTGCATGCACGGTTGCTTATTGTTTTTTTGCTACCGGAACTTACTCGGTAATTGCGGAGTTTGAGGTCTGCTGCCGGTATCGGTCTCTGTTTCTTCTGACCTGTCGGCTGCTTCCGTTGCCATCTCCTCCATTTCATCCAAGCCCCCCGCCTCTTGCACAGAAGTGTCTACAAAGAGCACAGCAACATGTTTACTACTCACATAAACTTCTGGGCAGGCTGTTTATTTACACAACAGGACCCTCGTTGCTACACATAGCTTGAATTGATACATGCTAACATAGGCTAATTGTTTTCAACTCACTTAAGGGACTCTCAAAACCGATGTCCATGCCACGATGGTCGACTTGAGACAAAGGCCTGGGTCCGAGCAGCTTCTCAAGCATGTTGCCAAACGGACAAGCGACCCGATTGTGGCCACCTGTACTGTTGTTTTTCCTGGCCTGGAAGTAAGGTTTTTTCAAGTGTTTCCACCGAATGCGGATTTGCTCTGGGGTCCACGTGAAGCCACCTTCTTTCATTTGTTCAGCAACCTTTTTGAAGAGGTCTCCATTTCTGGTTTTTCTCCCGTCCATGTATTTTAAAATGTTCAACTCCTTCAGCAGGGTTAGCATGAGTGCAGACTCGTCGTCTTTCCAAAAATGAACGTTCCTCGGAGCTTCTGCCATGTTGCTGCTCTGGTGGTTCTTCTCCTGTTATTGTTTTCTTCTTCTGCGACCGGCTTTCTTGTTCCGGGGTCATACGCCAGCGCAGGGGTGTTGAGCATGCGCACATGCATTGTCTAGTTTAACTCCGAGTAAGGCGTATACATGCTGGAGAAAATTGAATTCCAATCACATTATCTGGGTGTCTTAATTGGAGTTGGAGAATTCCGATATTAGTCGGAGTAACGCGTTTACATGCACATCAGTTGTCCATTCATAGTCGGATTAAGGCAATAATTTGTTTTTTTCAAGTGTCATGTAAACGTACTGACTGTGGAATGGGGGATGGATGCTGGAATAGGGTGAACACTGCCCCCTCCATCAAACCTGTTAAAGAACAGGTTGAAGTTGTTGGCTTTGTCCACATCACCATCCATAACCTGGCTATTCTTCTTTTAATAGCCTGTGATGTTTTTCATTCCCTTCCACACCTCTCTGATGTTCTGCTGCAGCTTACTCACCACCTTTCTTTTGTAGTCCACCTTTGTCCATCTCAGTCTCCCCTTCAGCTCATGTTTAGTTAGAAAGATGGTGTGTGATGCAAGTTGTGTCTAATGTAGCCTCTCACTTGTGGTGGAGATGAGGTGGGGCTACAGGGGTTTGGTAAGTTGACACTTCTTTCTTTCTTTCACAGTTCTTTTTATTAATTTTAACATAATTACAAACAAAACATAACAGAAGAAACAAAAACACATTCCCATCCCACAATGAACATCCCTAACCCCTGCTGTCACTCTACAACATTAGACTAGGTCTTATTTATAAGGGTTAGGGTTGTGCCGATGGGCGATCCGATCGCCCATCGGCAATAGAAGGGTTGTTTCACGATGTCTTTTTTAAATGACGATGCAATCGCGAGGTGTGGGGGGGAGACAGCGTGTGTGTGGAGCATGCTGACGAGATCGAGGCTGAACGAGGCTGAGTGAGAGGAGACAGAGGGAGGCTGCTTAGTGAGAGAGCGGAGGGTGGGGGTAGTGGAGGGGGGGAGATCAATGCCTCCGCCCGCTTGACACAAGCATACTCGGACGTACTATAAGCGGAGCGGACTCCACGAGGAATGTCTGCAGTCATTCGGGCTTTCATAGTCGAGCGCACTTCCGCGTTGTAATTTCCTGTAAAAATGTCCGTGAAAAATCCCCGCGATGTGAAAAATACATGTCTAGCAGTCACTGGTGCGCAGAGCGGAGTCCGCGCGGTCGTAAAATCTGAGCTTTGCGCGCACAGCGCTTGCGGACATCCGCTTTGAATCGCAGTTTCAGCTTGTGACACATATAGAAGGGGATCATCGGCATAAAGGGACACTTTGTGTTCCATATTTCCCCTGTTTATACCCGGTATGGAACAGTCAGATCTAATAGCTAGAGCCAGGGGCTCAATGGCCAGGACAAAAAGAGGGCTCAGAGGGCACCCCTGGCGGGTTCCCCGGTGCAGATCAAATGGCATGGAGTACAAATTATTAGTCAGGACCATGGCTGAAGGGCTAGAATATAATAGTTTGATCCATGAAATGAATGTTGGCCCAAAACCAAATCTCCTTAAGGTCTCGAAGAGGCAATCCCATTCTACTCTATCAAATGCCTTCTCTGCATCCATGGAGAGAAGGCATTCTGAAATGGTTTGGCAAGGGGAATATATAATGTTAAACAAGCGTCTGATATTAAAAAAGGAACGTCTATGTTTGACAAAACCTGTCTGGTCTGGGGATATAATACTAGGAAGAGCGTCCTCCAATCGATGAGCTAGTACTTTGGCTAGTATTTTGTAGTTTATGTTTAACAGAGTGGGTCTGTAGGAACCGCATTCTAAGGGATCTTTATTCTTTTTTGCCAATGTAATACAGGCCTAGTTGAGGGTGGTTGGGAGAGATTCTGATTCCAGTGAATCAGAATACATGGTTGCCAAGATAGGGGTTAACTGTGTAGAGAATGTTGCATAGAATTCAGTTGGCAAGCCATCCGGGCCCAGCGATTTTCGGGTTTGTAATGATTTAATTGCCTCTGTTATTTCTTGTTGTGTTACTGGTTTATCCAAATCAGAGACCTGACCTGGGGACAGAGTTGGGATATGTAGATCTTTAAAAAAGTTTTGCATGGCATCAACATTAGAGGAATTGTTAGAGGTGTACAATTTGACATAATACTCTTTAAAGATATTATTTATTTCTTGTTGGTCTGTAGTAACATTGCCTTCCTGAGAAGGCACCCCATTGATAACTTGTTTAGCTCTGGTGCCCTTTAGTTGTCTGGCCAAGTTTTCCCCTGCCTTCTCACCATGTTCATACTGAGTACTTTTGTTCCTGAGCAACAGATTTTCTATGGAGTATGAGGACACAAGGTCATATTCTGCTATGAGTTTCAAACACTCCTTATATAGGTCTGGGGGATGGAGATTGTGCGTATTTTTTATCCAGTTCAGCTATTTGTTTATCCAGATTTAATTGTTTTGCTTCAGAGTTCTTTTTCTTATTAGCCATAAAAGATATGGTCTGACCTCTTAGATATGCTTTAGGGCCTCCCAAACAGTTGAAACAGAAACATCTGGGGTCATATTGATTTCTAAAAATAAGGGAATTTGCTCTGACAAAAATTTCACAAAATCTTCATCCGCTAATAGAAGGGAGTTGAACTTCCAGTTTCTTCTAGAGACCCTTGCTTCAGGTAGGTTCACTTTCAATACGAGTGGGGCATGGTCAGATATTACAATCATTTGGTATTCACACGAGCGGATGTGGGGGGTCAATTTATTGTCAGTAAAAAAGTAATCAATTCAGCTGTATGTATGGTGTACATGAGAAAGGAAGGAGTACTCCCTGCTTTTTGGATGTAAAAAACACCATATATCAGAGATGCCAAATTCTGAGAGAAAGGATTGTATGTAGGAAGCCGATTTGGATGCCACATATCCCAGTCTGGTTGATGACCTGTCCATCCCAGGGTCCAAACAGAGATTAAAATCTCCCCCCATGATGAGCAGGTGTGAATTTAGGTCAGGAAGTAATTTGATGAGGCGATGAAAAAACTGGACATCGTCAAAGTTGGGAGCATATATATTAGCCAGTATAACCTTAGTGTTGTAAAGTTGGCCCACAACAATAATGTAGCGTCCATTTGGATCTACTATGGAGTCAGAAGGCATAAAGGATACATCCTTATTTATCAAAATAGCAACACCTCTCGCCTTGGCCTGAAAGGAGGAATGGAAGAGCTGCCCCACCCACCCACGGGAACTGTCTGACCCTCGGAGATGAGTTTCCTGAAGAAAAGCGATTCCTGCTCTCAAATGTTTTAGATGTGTTAGTGCTTTTTTCCTCTTAACTGGGTGGTTCAGGCCCTTGACGTTCCAACTAACAAAATTAAGGTCACAGTTCATACTACTTCTGCGAGTGGTAGGTCATAAAAAGACAGTTATGCTTAAGACAGGCATTGTTGTGCAAATAAAGTTTAAGATAGCTAGTCAAATAAAAAAAGTAAACATCAATTTGACTATGAGTGACAGCGGAACAACACACCCCTTTCCCAACCCCTAAGGTGAAACTAGCTGTTAAAATTAACAACACACCTTCCCTAACTAACTTAAAGACTTCCAGATTGCTACTCTTCACTAACATGAACCTCTATTGTCCCATGGTTAGTATGTGGGTTTGCCCACCTTATAAAGAAAAGAAGACTAGATGTGAACAGAAAAAACTGGATGTAAATGAAAGGAGGTATACTGTAAATTATAACCAACCAGTGGGAGTTGGCACATTGCAGAGGGTGCGCTGGCCCAACACCTGCTAATGTGTGCTCACCTTTCTCTCTGATAACGTAATGTGTGCTCAACTTATTTCTGATCCAGACGTTAAAGGGTTTTTTTGGGGGAGTTTTTCCTTATCCGCTGTGAGGGTCCAAAGGACAGAGGGATGTTGTATGCTGTAAAGCCCTGTGAGGCAAATTGTGATTTGTGATATTGGGCTTTATAAATAAAATTGAATTGACTGATTGAGTTACTAGTCCAAAATCTTAACAATATAAAATGGATTCCCCATTATACATATCTATGCGCAGTCAAGACAGAGTAATATCAACAGTGTTAAAAGTTGAGGTAATATGTCATAATCAAATCCTCCAAATTTAGCTGGCATGGAAATTGTAAACACTGAACAACTAGATAGGGAGGTAGACTATAGAGTATAACCAGCCAGTAGAATTATATGATTTAAACTGAGTTACCCCTATACTCGGGATAAGGTGATATCAGCAGTATTGGAAACTGAGGTAATATGTTATCATCAGATCTCACAGATTTAGCTGGACTGGAATTTGTAAATACAAATCTAAATTAAACAAGTAGAAATAAGAAAAGGTAAACCGTGAAATACAAATAAACCAGCGAGATTGCCAATCTGAAAACGTATACATACCACAAAGTAAGTAGATGATAAATAAAAATAAAAAATGGATTTAAAAAAAAATAAAAATAAAAATAAATAAAGAGGAGTATAATGCCCCTTATATGTGTATGTTAAGTAAAAAATAATGTTAGTGCACTCAGGGGCATGTAGTAAGCAATATTGAAAGCTGAAATAGTAACAGCTATAATCGAACCTTACACACTTTAACCAAGCTGCAACTTAAAAGCAGTAAACGTTGATAATACTAATAGTTATGAAGAGTCACTGAACGCCTGAATAAACTTGTCCGCCTCTCCCACTGACCCGAGCCAAATGCGGGTGCCGTCGGTCTGTGTGATGCGGAGTCTGGCCAGGTAGAGCAGGGAGGGTTTCAGTCCCATGTTGTACAGGGAGGACATCACAGTTCTGTATTCCCTCCGTTGGTTCACCACCTCTGGCGAGTAGTCCTCATATACCCTGAATGTGTGTCCTTGGTACTTAAGCACGTCTCTCTTCCTGGCCTCCCGGATCAGCAGCTCTTTGCTCTGGAAGCAGTGAAAGCAGAGCAGGACGGGCCGGGGCCTGCCCCCGGGACCAGGTCGGGGAGCCAGGCTGCGGTGAGCCCAGTCCAGCTCCGGGGCAGAGGAAAACACTTCTTCACTGAGGACTTCCTTCAGTAACTGGGAGAAAAACTTGGTGGGTTGGGGCCCTTCGATCCCCTCGGGCAGGCCGAGAGCCAGACATTACTCCTCCTATTCCTCCCCTCAAGGTCAGTTAACTTAACTTTTAGCCTCTGGTTGTCAGCCTGTAGCAAGTCGCAGGAGGCCTCCACCTTCTCCAGCCGCTGGTGGAGGGGCTCCGCATTTTCCTCCAAGGATGTTAATCTGTGGCCGTGTTCGGTGGCTCTCTCCTGAAGTCTGTCCAGTTTTTCATTCAGTTCTTTAAAGGATGATTTGAGCTCAGAAAGCAGTGCTAGCCTGTGGTCGGCTAATACCGAAACTAGCTCCGATTTGCTAATGGCAGTTTCGGCTTCTGACTTCTCACTCGGTTTAACAGGTTTGGGAGCCATTATCACTAATTAAGCGTATTAAGAAACGTTGTCCAAGTGATGAGGAGAGTCATCAACGGTTGTCCAGTATTTAAGTACAGGTGGGGTGTGTTTAAAGATAACTACAGCGGGAGCTCGAGATGAATGCGTTTCTACTCCATGCGCCGTCAACCGGAAGTCTGACACTTCTTTCTAACTCCACATTTCCAGATATTTTTACTTTTCAAACTTGTCGTCTGCAGCCCCCAACGACTCAAATGACATCAACGGAGGACCTTTATCAGACATCACACAGCTCCCTCTGGAGCAACAAATAGCTTTTTATGACATTTTTCTCACATGTGGTAAAAGAGATAAGATATTTCAACTAATTTATTTTAATTCCATCATACTCAAAACTTCTTCAAACAAATGGCAACTGACTGAAACACTTTAATGTAAAAACTTCTTTATTTAAGCGTTATCCTAGGCTGGCAACCTTCGTTATCAAAAGACCCGTTTTTGACCAAAAATAATTTTAAAAAATCTATCTGGAGCTGCACATATTAAGCCTTATAGTGAAGGTAACACGGCCTATTAAATCTAAATTAGCCTGTTAAAATTACAGATAGGTCTAATTGAGCATTCACTGATATTTACCACCAGGTAGCACTGCAGTGAGCTATTTATGATTATTTGAGACTTTAACTTTGCAGAGTTGGTGGTAAAAGCAAACGGATCTCTTCATGCACAGTTACATTCTGTTTTCTTCCAAAACTTTTCCTTCTTTGGATGTGGAATCCATAACTAGCCAAGCTGGGGATTCTCAAGACTACTGTAGCCACTGATATTGAGATTTGGTAAAATGTAGAGGAAAAGGAGCTGGGCTGAACAAAATTGATGCATATTTTAATTGCCAAAATGTTAAAACTTTTTTTTTTTTTTTTTTTTTTTATTGGGTGTATAGGCTACACATTTTTACAATTGGAGAGTGTCAGAATCACTTTAGGCCTACAGCACTGATAAATGAAAATGAAAATGTTAATGTTAGGAAATAACAGTTATTAATTTCCTCTTTTTTTTTTCATAGTGAAAGCGGAAGGGAGCCACTGGAGAGGGGCTAAAGAGCCGCATGTGGCTGCCTACCCCTGCACTAACCCCATTAATCATTTTTTAGAGTGATAGGCTTGTAGCCTACTCCCCAAAACCCCTAAACCCACTGATGTGAAATATCACTCCTCGCTAGAGTTCCCCTTTAAGAGTCCATCTAATTCATTTTTCACTATGGTTGAGAATTATATCGATATTATATCAAGATCACGATATAAGACTAGATGTCGTCTTAGATTTTGGACACTGTAATACGGTAAGTGTCAGCTGGTCTATTATTTGCCTTTACCCACTTAGTAATTGTATCCACATTACTGATGATTATTTTTCAAAAATGTTATTGTGTAAATATTTTATGAAAGCACCAACAGTCAACCCCACCGCATCATCGCAATATCAATATTGAGGTATTTGGTCAAAAATATTGTGATATTTGATTTTCTCCATATCACCCAGCACTACTTTTTAGTTGCCTAGTTTTCATTTTGTCTTTGCGTCTCAATTGCCTGTTTGATTAGTAATTATGAAGCAAGGCCAATGTAACTGAATTGACATTAAAAAATCAGTCAATAGAATATATTTTGTATGATCAGTATAGAATATGTTTCTTTGTGAACACTTCTCTTGCCTGTTTGGCCTAAAAACTCAGTGATGTAGCAACTACAGTGCATCAACTTCACATCAGCAACAATGGAAAGTCAAAGAACACAACATTAAAGCCAAACTTTGATCAGACATGTCTTGTTGCCTCCATCAATATATCAACTTACAGTCAGTGACAAATGGCTGCGCTCCCCATCTGTTTGTCCACAGCCTGTGGTGTCTTTAGCTCAGCCTCAAGCTGGAAGCTGTCTCAGTGCAGACAGCTCACCACGATGAGTGGCATATAAAGTGCAGCCCGAAGGTGAAAAACTGCATATTCTATCTTATAGAGTAATTATTCATGCTGAATATGTGCTGTCCTCCCTCACATCCAGTCTGGCAAACAGCCTGTAATTGCATATACCCTGCTGGGGCCACACAGCCAACAGGCAGACGGAAACCAGAGACGTAGAGGCAGAACTCATGGTCGGGGACAGAAGGCTGGTGAGTTTACCGGGAAACAAGACAATGTAGACAGGTCAGAGGCAGGTAGGGTCGGTAACAGGGAATCAAGCGAGTGTGTGTGCTGGAGAGGCTTATATACCATGCTGGTTGGCTGATGAAATTTACCAGGGGCAGGTAAGGGACAGAAGCAGACTGTGACATTATTAAGTGTTACGGTAAGAACATACAATAAATACTTTAGGCACAAACACATTTAGACAAAAAATAAATCATAGAAATTAACATTAAACGAAAGAAAATAATTGTTACATGGTGTTAAGTAATATTTTTTTAAACAATTTCATTTAAAATAATGTCGTATTGTAACTGAATTAGCTAATTTTACATATCTCAACACTGAGACCAAAGTTGTGGGACAGTGTTTGGATCCATAAAATGCTTAATAAATTGTATTAAATCACAATATTTATTTGTAATGTTTTGTGTCAAGATGTGTAATAATGTTGTGTATATATTTATCAAGCATCACATGAAAAATTCTAAATCCAAAATTTCACTGCTGGGACATAAAAATGCCTGCAGTTGCAGAAACACTCAAAAACAAGTAAATCACAAGCCTTAATATCCTGTAAAGAATTTTCTTTTAATGGCCACCACTGAGACAAACATGTAAATGTAAAATTAACATTTTTTTTTAAAGAGATGTTGGTAGCTCTCATATTAATATAAGTACAGTAAGAGTTTTGTGGGAGCCAGCATCTAGTGGTTTTAGGGCAAGTCCACCTTAAGTGCACCAGAAAGTGGCACACCAACTATCATTTGCATGTCCTTGTAAAGCAGGTGGTTCTGCAAGCCTGTAGACGTAGTGATTACTTGCACTCTTAAGACTCAGACACACTAAACTGACATCAAAGAACAAGTGGCGACAAAGGCGGACTGTTGGGTAGCCTCATGCCGCCTCTGTGTCTTGGCCAGAAAGATTCACTGGAACACACTGCAGAGACTACAGCCAAGGGCCATCTAGCTTGTATGTTCTGCACCTGCATGAGAAGTAATAACTCTTCACACCACCAGGCAGTGGTAATCTGTGTTCATCATTGAAAAAGGGAAACTAAAAGCCTGAAAGGACAGATTCAAGTTGCTAGTTAGCATATTAACAAACAGAAAGAACACAGGATATTTACCATGCACTAGCAAACAATAACACAAGCAATTACAAGTCGTTTCTGTGAAAGAGCTCAATGACTAAAAACATAATCTTGCCTTATCAAACACATTTGTTTTGATCTCACTCCCTCTTAAATTTAACCATTTGATTGCTTTCCTCACTTCTGTTTTTCTCCTTGTGTACTGAGCTGAACTGCCAATCAGAATGATTTCATTCACAGATTAGGCTCCACTGTTGATTCAACATGCTGAATCAGCTGAAAAATAGCCAAGAACTGCTAACCAGTGCCAATTGTACGGGACACACCACAAAAACTAGGGCGAGAGACACTCACCAACAGCCCAATGGCCAATTATCAGCTTGGTGTGTCACACTTCCCTTCCTAACATACAGCAAGCAAGCAAACTCAAACTCAAATAAGCGAAAAAAATTGCCCAGATAGACTTCAAGCAACAATATTCAGAGAGCCTAACGAGCCCTGATCAAGCAGTTTGCTGTTGCTCTCAAAAGATTGGAGGAGCCCAAAGCTTGGTAAAAAAAGATCCAGGGCAAGTGGTTTTTCAAGCAAACAACACATTGCTTAGCCTGTTTGTGGATTCAAGGAGCAGGTTAGAACATCTTCATTGGGAAAAACTAAAACAGTTTGATGTTTGCTCATTCACATCATGTCCAGACAGGAAGAGGTGTCAGGGCACCTCTAACTAGACAGAATGAAACAAAATACAGTTAATTATTCTGTCCACTCTTGTACCATCCATTCCTCTTTTGTGAAAGAGGTACTCTAGCAGAGCATAATATTACTCTGGACAGTAGAAGCCAGCTTATAGGACAGCTTCTTCCATTTTTTTTTTCACTCTTCAGCTCCCTCTATTCCCTCAGAGGTCAGTACTGTCAGGGCAGTTGAACTCTACATGAATTTACCTTACGCTTCTGTGAGTGAATACAGGGATTCCATTGAAATTATGTGATTTTGTTAGGATAATTTGCTGTTAGTGCCCTATGGCACTACCACTGCATTAACGTTTCGCTGCAGTGGCTCCTGTTTGGATGGGATTCAGTATCTTTGCCATGTGCACTTTGGTAGAATGAATGGATCCTTGGTTTCCTCCGCTTAAAGGCCCAGTCTCTGACCACAGGACCACCTTAAAATATAAATTTTCCCTCCTGATGACAACATTTTTATGGCAACATTAACCCTCGGGATGCAAACAGCCTGAGATGTGAGCAAAGAGATCGACCTCTATTCTGTTCATTTAGCCCTCAACTCTTAATGTCAGGCATTTGCATAAATCAGTGTGTGATTTATCATCACATCACATAATCCATTCAGGCTGGATATCCTGCCAATACTTTTCATCTTTATGAATGAAAAATTGACTAACTATGCATACTGTTTTACAGCAAAACCCTCCCCAACACTTGTCTATTGACAGTTCTTTATCGCTGATCAGTGTGCTGCAGCTGAGGAGAGAGTGCTTACTGAAGGGCAAGGAAAAGCATCTTTTAATTGCTTTTTAGGGATCAAAGCAGAAGTTGGTGTGAATCTGAACTTTCTGGTCAGGAGCCCACTCAGTCCAGTCACGGGAAACTTGAACCAGATACCTTAGGAAATGTAATGTTATCTGCCATAATGAGGCAGGAAAAGCATCTTATCATGTTTACTACAAAATGTGAGCTCAGGTTTCATGCTGCTCAAATTCCTCTGCACAGTCCAGAGGAATTACTTTTATCCAGTATTTCTTATGGTAGAAAAACATTAGAGCACAGTATAATTCATGTCTGATCTTAAGTTAGACCTTATCTGAACTTTACAGTTTACGATAGATAAATGCTTAACTCTTTGATCTCTGCAATGGAAAGGGCCCGCCAGAGCCTACAGTGGTATCTTTGCTTATTGTGAAGTCATTTCTCCATTTCTTCAAATGCTTCATAACCATAAAATCTGCATAACCTAAGCTAAAAGGTTGTGTAAGCAACTGATAAAAGTATTAAAATTGTATCATTACAAAAAACAATATAAAATTGGATGTTATTTTTTATCAGATTTTACAAAATAAAAAAACGCAAAACATATTAATCCAGAAGATTTTTAAATGTTGAAATATAAACAAGATATTTCCTGACACTCCATTTGTTCTATGTACATTATTTAGTTTTCGAGATATGCTCATTTTTATGAGCAGAGTGAAAAAGGAATTGTGATAGGTTCATCATTCATTCCTCTGGCACCACCACACGTTTTTGCATCACACATAACTTGCATAATGACATTATAATGACTAGGGATGGGAATCGAGAACCGGTTCCTGTTAAGAACCGGTTCCAACTGGTCCAATTCATCGACATCATTAGCCTTCATGCTTAACGATTCCCTTATCGATTCTTTTCATTACGCCGAATCTATGCTCGTCAGTCAGCAACAAAGAAGACATAATGGCGGAGAGACAGAAGCGGTCAAAGCCGTAGCTTCACTTCACGCTGTTGTTAGCCTCCCTGGAGCTGCTAGCTCACTGTGGAGCTTCGGAGCATCCCTGCTCCAGGTGGACGGCGGGCGGGGCGCTGTTGTTGTTAGCCTCCCTGGAGCTGCTAGCCCAGTTTGGAGCTTTGGCGCATCCCCGCTCCAGGTGGACGGCGGGCGGGGCGCTGTTGTTGTTAGCCTCCCTGGAGCTGCTAGCTCACTGTGGAGCTTTGGCGCATCCCTGCTCCAGGTGGACGGCGGGCAGGGTGCTGTTGTTGTTAGCTTCCCTGGAGCTGCTAGCCCAGTTTGGAGCTTCGGCGCATCCTCGCTCCAGGTGGACGGCGGGCGGGGCGCTGTTGTTGTTAGCCTCCCTGGAGCTGTTAGACCACTGTGGAGCTTCGGTGCATCCCCGCTCCCGTTGTCGGATTTCATGGGAACACCAAGGATGGTAAGATGAGGGCAGTTGAGTTGATTTGCACGCTATTTGTTGTTATAATATGCTGGGCTAGCTGCGTTAGCTGCCTCACCTGAGTTAGCTGCACTAGCTGCGTGGTGTTGACACACTCAGGCTGGGGATGCTTTTTTTCAAATCTTTCTCATCATCTTTCTAAACTAGACCATGGCTTTAAGGTTCATAATAAAACGTTCTGAAAGCAGATGTATTGGGTTACAAACAACATGAGGTGATATCATTAATTCACAGGAGGAATCGATAAGGGAATCGATAAAGAATTGGATCGATAAGCAGAATCGATAATGGCATTGATATCGATAAAATCCTATCAATTCCCATCCCTAATAATGACTAAACAACATGATGACACGTTGTGACAGCCTGTGAGCCAGGTGCCCAACGTACCCCCTGGACACACCCATTTACACACCCACTACTCAATTATTTGTCCGTGGTTTGCGGCTTCATTCAAAATAATCTGCTTCCGTATTCAGTCCTGGCACTCTGTGAGAGGAGTCGCTGCAGCAGCATGCAGCAGGAGACTGAACCACGCAGGAGGAGGAATAAACCCATGGTGAGACCTTTTCTTACTGGTTATGTCTGACAAACCATCTGACAAACCATCATCCTATGATCAGGCTGCTCACTACTTAATATTGACTCACTACTTCTAGTATGGAAGTAAATCGTGACTAATATTTCAATTAAAATGTATTTGCAGAAATTCTTTTTCATTTTAAGAATGTGGCTGCATTATTTGACTCCTAAGTAAAATTAATCATTAATCGTCTTATTTGCATTTTAATTTTCTTCTTCAAGACTGCTCATTCTTTTACTTAATTAAAATGAAAAAGAAAAAGTCATTTGAGATTTAATTTTCAAAATATGCCCCAGCAAATAGATACCAAAATTCAATTTGAAATGTAAAATTTGAAAATTAAAATGCATTTGCAGAAACTGGTAGCAGGTGCCGTGTCTCTCAGTGTTAGTAGGCACTAGGGTTGCTACGGGTTACCTGCACAGCTGTGGGTGTAGGTGGTGATCAGTCACATTTAGGTTAGATAGGGGAGTCACAGTTGATCAGTGAGCACGGTTACATGCGCACAATAATCAGATAACTGGGAATAATCAGGTAATGGTAATAACCCAATTTGACACGTTTACGTGCACTTCAATAATCTGATAATCAGAAAAACCTGGTTTACATGATTCAGTCCTTCAGTTGGATTTCTCCTCAACTACATGACATAAAACTCAAACTTCCTGTTACAGTAGGTACTCATATCCTTGAAAAACCTTGAAAAGTCATATATTTGCAAAATAAAGCACTCATCATGCTGACAGCTTATATTCTTACAGTACTGTTTGTTTTTATCATTAACAAATACATGTGAGAGCATTCTAATGTGTAGTTTATCAATGTGGAGCCAATTTTACATACTTTAGGTAGATTCGGAGTAAAAGTACTGCAAAGAGCAATATACAAGTGTATTGTATATAAACTTGTCACACAAAGTGCATAACATATAAGTAAGATAAAATAAAAGTGACAATTTAAACACTGAGAATATAAAAATATATTATTTTATGTAAAATCTTTATCTGAAAGGAAACAAAAGCTGTCAGATTAACGTAGTGGAGTAGAAAGTACAATATTTCCCTCTAAAATGTAGTGGAGTGGGAGTATAAAATAGCAAAACCCGAAAGAAGGGTATACATGCACCGAATAATCTGACTATTGGGGAAAAAGCTAGGTGTGTTTATCTGATTTCTCATAATCAGATAATGGCTTTTATCTGATAAAGCCTATCGGATTATGCTGTTTACATGACCACTTGAATAATCAGGTAACTCCAGAAATCAGATAATGATCGGTTTATTAGTGTGCATGTAAATGCGCTCAGTGTTATGGAATGAGAATCGGGGGAGGCCACACAGTTTTTCAACCGTGTCTGTGTGTGTGTCGAGTGAATGGGTTTTCGTTATAATTGTAGTATTTTTGTCCTTTTGCACGAGCTCGTTTTAAGTCTTTTTTACACTCGGCTTTTTGTAGGTGTTTTTAACGTTTTTGTAAGTCAATAAAGTGTTCAAAGCGTACCATGGAGGACCTCGTGTTTGCACACCAACATGAGTTAAAAATGGCTTCGGATTCCCTCAACTGGCATTTTTGTAGTTGGATTGCTGATACACTCAGCTTGATCTTATATTTTGTAGACATTGTGATTTCCCAAAACTAAATAATAGTCCAGCAACTTTTCTGGAGGAAACCCTGTGATATTGACACATTAAATAATTTTCATACATACTGCCTTGGTTTGATTCTAACCCATACAATATGGTTGTCAAATATTGAATCTGCTCGTGAAATTAATAAATTATGCACAGCTAAGATTAACTGATATGATATGGAGTACCTATTGACATCAGTGTGTAATAAGCCTGGAGGCCATAGCTAACAAGCTGCAGTCAACAAAGACCCTTGTAAACTTGTATACGATTCATAGATATATTTACATTACTATTAATTCAGCTTTCAGCATGATCTTGATCATGATAGAAATTAAATTGCATCATGCCATCTAGCTGTTCTGCATTAAATTGTTAAGCAAAAAAATATCCATTGATCAAAGGAATTGTTGGACTGTATGTTTATCTATGTTATCTATATATATTTAATATCAATAAATCATTGCATACATAAGTAATCATCTTAAATATTTAGGCTAATATAATTTAGATCTGCCCTGTAAAAGTGTGTGTATAGCGCACTGAATGAGTGTTTGATGCGAAGATGTTATTACCGCTTGTCTTAAGAAAACACATTGCGCTCACTTGTAAGGTCCTCTTCACACCTAACACTCATTCAGTGCGCTATACACACACTTTTACAGGGCAGATCTAAATTATATTAGGCAGCTTTGTATGTATGAAAATTATTTAACGTGTCAATATCACAGGGTTTTCCCCAGAAAAGTTGCTGGACTGTGTGGTATTTATTCAGTTTTGGAAAATCATTATGTCTACAAAGTATAAGCTATAAGTACAAGTATAAGCTGCTACTAGCTTAAATGACTGTCAAGTCAGCAGACGTATTAACTCCATATCCTCAATGAACAATCCATGAAAAAATTATTTTTTCCAGCAGATATCTTAGATACAACATGACTGAGCTAGCAAAGCAGTTTTGTGTTGCTATGTGTGGTATTTATTCAGTTTTGGGAAATTACGATGTTTAGAAAGCACAGTCTCAGGGAGCGCCATGATCTGTGATGCATCCATATATCAAATGTGCACACCGCCCCCTACCGTATTAGATGGGTAGCACAGTCAGCTGAAGAAGAGCGGCTACTGACGTCACTCTCCTGCGCCGCTCAGATTGCCAAATCATTTTCGAATTATGGGCACTATTTTGCAGGGCAGACCACGAAAATGAAATAGCAATGTCTTCTTTGTTTTCTTTTTGATTATGGCATAAAATGTGCAGTCTTGAAGAAGAAAATGCAAATGCAAATAGGTTGATTGATTATTCATTTTATTTATTTTATTCATTTCTGCAAATGCATTTTAATTTTCAAATTTTACATTTCAAATTGAATTTTGGTATCTATTTGCTGGGGCATATTTTGAAAATTAAATCTCAAATGACTTTTTCTTTTTCATTTTAATTAAGTAAAAGAATGAGCAGTCTTGAAGAAGAAAATTAAAATGCAAATAGGATGATTTATGATTAATTTTATATATGAGTCAAATAATGCAGCCACATTCTTAAAATGAAAAAGCATTTCTGCAAATACATTTTAATTTAAATATTAGTCACGATTCGCTTCCATACTTCTAGCTCCGTATGGCTCCGGCTGTCAGCTGACGTCACCATCTGCGGAGTCAGTCTAAAGCCACCAGCAGAAGGAAAATCCGGACCGGATTATGCACTGACTGATGTGACTGATGACCGTGAGTGAATGATTTTGTGTTGACTCAAAAGTAATGCTTTTGTTTTGTACTGTATATCTTGTTAAAATGTGTTTTTTACACTGTGCTGGTGTATTGCTCAAATAGCCCTCCAAACTGAGGTTTCCTGTAGGCACCGGGTTTACCCCTGGATTGCTGAGGTCTTCAGGAAAACCTGAATTGGATTCTTTTTTTTTTTTGGGGGGGGGGGGGGGGGGGGGGCACTGGAGATGAACTGTGAATTAACCCTAAATGAACTGTGAATGTTCTACAACGGTGGAGAGTTTCTGAATTCACTGGATATGCAATGAAATATTGTGTTTGTGTTATTGTTTCATGCTGGGTTATTTATTTATTTATTCAATGTTGAGTGTGTGTCCTGGTGTGTGTGTTTGACTGAAACAAACGGACAAACAAAAACAATCCTAAATGTCAGGAGGGATATCTGACTGGCACCCCTTAAAAACCAGTCTCCCAAGTCAAACCGTCACAACGTAAGACAGAAGCCTTAGCTTAATGCTGCAATAGAATGAATGCTCTATCTATTATGCTTCTTATTTTAGATCTAAAGGCCTATATTCAGGATTATGCAAACCATGATCTCCCGCAGGTGGGCGGCACAGTGGTTAGCATTGTCGCCTCACAGCAAGAGGGTTCCTGGTTCGAACCCAGGGTCGGGGAACCCTTCTGTGTAAACAGACAGTTTGCATGTTCTCCCTGTGTCAGCATGGGTTTTCTCCAGGTACTCTGGCTTCCTCCCACAATCCAAAGACATGCAGGTTAGGTTAACTGGAGACTCTAAATTGCCCGTAGGTGTGAATATGAGCGTGAATGGCTGTCTGGTGACCTGTCCAGGGTGTACCCTGCCTCTCGCCCAATGTCAGCTGGGATACACTTCAGCCCCACCCCCGCGACCCCTAACAGGATAAGCAGTTATGGAGAATGAATGAATGAATGATTTCCTACAGTCATTACAGGGAAATACCAGCATAATCTGGCAAATTACTACGTTTGCAGTGCAAGGTAACGTTGGGTCACAATGCGATGATGGGGAAGTTGGAAGACAGTTTTCTGCTGCAATAGAATAAATGTTCTATCTATTATGGTTTTCTTTTTACAGGATTATGCAAACAATTACCATTATGGGGAAATGCTGGCGTAATTAGGCAAAATACCACATTTGCACAGCACATAAACTAACATAAACTAACATGGGATGATGATGGGGAAGACAGAAGCCTTCACCTCTTGCTGCTAAAAGAAGGAATGCTCTAGCTATTATGTTTTTATTTTAGATGTATATATTCACAGGATTATGCAAACAATAATCTCCTGCGGCGATTATGAGGAAATACTGGCATAGTTACGGCAAAATACCACCTTTGCACTGCAAGGTTATGTAAAGTCATGATGTGATGATGTGAAAGAGAGACGCCTAGCTTTTTTGCTGCAATAGAATGAATGCTCTATCTGTTATGTTTTTCATTTTAGATCAATTTATATGCAGGTCATACAAACAGCAACATCTTTAACAGGCATGACTGGGAAATACCAAGTTTGCATGGCACACAGGGTAAGGTGACATCAGGGGTGAGGGGGAAGACAGAGGCTTTACTGTAGCTTTCAGTTGCTAAAAGAATAAATCCTTCACCTTTTATGGTTTTTATATCTGATCTATACAAATAGAATAATGCAAACAATGATCTCTTGTGGCCATATGCAGGTCTGTTTTGAAAGGGTTGATATGTGTTTTCATGCAGGTGATGGGAGACGAAACGTGGACTGTGGATTTTGTCCCACATCACTTACACTGGAGGCACAATAGGAAGGGATTTCTTTCATTCTTTCATTTATAACGCTACAACCATTTCATTGTATATTGTATATATTTCAGATTGTCTAATTTACTATTTTATTATTTATTTTTATTTTATTGTCTACTTTAATATTTTATTTTATTTTAATGTCTACTTTAATATTTTATTTTATTTATTTCATTGTCTATTTTAGTATTTTATTTATATAGTAAGTAAGTAAGTAAAGTTTATTTATATAGCACCTTTCACAGATACTAGATCACAAAGTGCTTTCCAGTAGACAAAGCAAGTACAACAATATAACACAACATTAAAAACAAAGCACAAAACAAAGCATTAAAAACAAAGCAAGGCAAAAGACAAGGTGTCTGCAAAGTGCAAAATGTAAATAAAACATTAGATAAAAGAAAAATAGTAAGAGATTGATGGGGTAAAAGGAGTTAGTTAACCAAAGGCCTGGCTAAAGAGCAGTGTTTTCAGTTGTTTTTTAAAAGTGTCACATGACACTGCGGATCGCAACGAAAAGGGGAGGAATCTGAATCTGAATAAAGGCCAGTATGAACAGCAGGAATGATTGCCTGTTTCAAAACACATATGGGCGCATGGTAATTGTTTTTTAGGCAGATCCTTTAATCCTTGTTCTGGTGTAAAAGTGTTTTTTTTAAGTGGCCCCAATAGCTTGAGACTAAACTAAAATTCAGTGGGAGACTCATACCACCTAAATGTACCAATGAGCGCCACAGGAAATCATTCCTGCCTGTGGCCATCAAACTGTACAACTCCTCCCTCTGAGTGGCCCTGAGACTTTTTCACACACTGTCAACATGTGCAATAATTTAATTTAACTTGTGCAATAACCCCATTTCACTCTGACTGTATATATTCTGTTTGTGTAAATAATCTTGTTTAGGTTACTATGCATATATATATATACAGTCAGGTCCATAATTATTTGGACAATGATACAGTTGTCATCATTTTGGCTCTGTACACCACCACAATGGGTTTTAAATGAAACAATGAATACCTGCTTAAAGTGCAGACTCTCAGCTTTCATTTAAGGCTTTTTTCCAAAATGTAGTATGAACCGTGTAGGAATTACAACCATTTCTTCACACAGTCCCCCGACTTTAAGGGCTCATAAGTATTTGGACAAATTAACATAATCATCAATTAAACAGTCAGTTTTAATACTTGGTTGCAAATCCTTTGCAGTCAATGACTGCCTGAAGTGTTAGACACATAGGCATCATCAGATGCTGGGCTTCTTCCCTGGTGAAGCTCTACCAGCCCTTTACTGTAGCCGTCTGCACTTCCTGCTTGTGTTTTGGGTGTTTTGCCCTCAGTTTTGGCTTCAGCAAGAGAAACGCATGCTCAGTTGGATTCAGATCAGATGATATGACTTGACCATTACAGAACATTCCTTTTCTTTGTCTTAAAAATGTCTTTGGTCGCTTTTGCAGTATGCTTCAGTTCAATGTCCATCTGCACTGTGAAGCATCGTCCAATGAGTTTTGAAGCATTTGGTTGAATCTGAGCAGATAATGTAGCCCCAAACACTTCAGCTTTCATCCTGCTGCTCTTGTCAGCAGTCACATCATCAATAAATACAAGAGAACTAGTTCCACTGGCAGCCATACATGGCCATGACATAACAGTACCTCCACCATGCTTCACTGATGAGGTGGTGTGCTTTGGATCATGAGCAGTTCCTTCCCTTCTTCCTTCTCTTCTCTTCCCATCATTCTGGTAGTTGATCTTTGTTTTATCTGTCCATAGTATGCTGTTCCACAACTGTACAGGCTTTTTAGATGGTTTTTGACAAACTCTAATCTGGCCTTCCATTTTCAAGGCTAACCAATGGTTTTTTGCATCTTGTGATAAACCCTCTGTATTTATTCTAGTGAAGTCTTCTCTTGCTGACAAGAGCAGCAGGATGAAAGCTGAAGTGTTTGGGGCTACATTATCTGCTCAGATTCAACCAAATGCTTCAAAGCTCATTAGACGATGCTTCACAGTGCAGATGGACATTGACCTGAAGCATATTGCAAAAGCAACCAAAGACATTTTTAAGACAAAGAAAAGGAATGTTCTGTGATGGTCAAGTCATATCATCTGATCTGAATCCAATTGAGCATGCGTTTCTCTTGCTGAAGCCAAAACTGAGGACAAAACACCCAAAACACAAGCAGGAAGTGCAGACGGCTGCAGTAAAGGGCTGGCAGAGCATCACCAGGGAAGAAGCCCAGCATCTGGTGATGTCTATGTGTCCAACACTTCAGGCAGTCATTGACTGCAAAGGATTTGCAACCAAGTATTAAAACTGACTGTTTAATTGATGATTATGTTAATTTGTCCAAATACTTATGAGCCCTTAAAGTCGGGGGACTGTGTGAAGAAATGGTTGTAATTCCTACACGGTTCATACTACATTTTGGAAAAAAGCCTTAAATGAAAGCTGAGAGTCTGCACTTTAAGCAGGTATTCATTGTTTCATTAAAAACCCATTGTGGTGGTGTACAGAGCCAAAATGATGACAACTGTATCATTGTCCAAATAATTATGGACCTGACTGTATATGTATTATTTATTATTTACTTTTTATTTTTGTTAATAATTTCCTGTTTATTTTAACTATATATTTGTAAATACTCTTGTTAAGTTTCTTATATTTTCACGTATCTTTCCTCTCTTGCAAGGAGCACCTGTAACACAAATAATTTCCCCTCGGGGATCAATAAAGTATTTCTGATTCTGATTCTGATTCAAGACCTAAAGTATGATTAGCATCTTAAAGGGACAGTTTATACACTCAATACTTATTTTTTTAGTAGTTCTTTTTATTGATCTGGATTGTTTTAGGGTGAGTTTCAGAGTGTTGGAGATAATCGGCCATAGAGAGGTCTACCTTCTCTCCAATATAATGAAGCTAGATGGCACTCGGGTTGTGGGGCTCAAAGTGCCAAAAAAACCCAAAACATTTGAGAAACTCAACAGCAATATCTCTTTCCAGAAATAAATAAAAATAAAAAATAAAATAAATGACCCGGTTACTTAAGATAGGCTAATCCACACACTTTGTTATGAGCAGTTTTGTGTAGGAACTATATTCTTTCTACCGAACTACACCTGCCAACCGTATCATTGAGCAGCAGGAAGCATGCATCTACTCATGGACAAGAGGCTCAAACATTTGGGCTGTTTTCATAAACTGTTGGCATGTTTTCCTTTGAAAAGGAATGCACCCAAATTCAGACATATCCCATGTAGTCATGAAACAGTAATTCCTGCATAACCCATGTATTTTTGAAGGCAGTAATCATGTGACCAATGCACTAATAGGAGTAACCAAGGAAGTAGAAAGAAAATAGTACCTACAGTAAAAAAAAAAAGATATTCCTGTTGGGCTTTTTCAAATGTATCTTTTTGGCGCTTTGAGCACCACAAGCTAAGTGTCATCTAGTTCCATTATATTGGAGAGAAGACGGACATCTCTACGGTCAGTATCTCCAACACTCGGCAGCACACACTAAAACTATATAAAGTGATAAATATCACTACAGGTCAGTGGCAAAATACGTGTATTTGATTTTGGGGGGAACTGTCCCTTAACTTAACACTGAATAAGAATTTGTAGATACTGTATAAAAACAGAAGCAAACCTTTAGTGGATAAGAGGCAGGCTACACTGTGCCTTGCTTGCCTGGGTCAATCTCTGTTTTTTAAAAAGTTATGCATTTGCAATCAGAAGATCATGATAACATTTCAGAAGAGACCAGTGGAACACAGTTTGTACAGGAAACTGTCTTCTTGTTTTCCTGGAAAATGAAGCTGTCTTTCTGTTTTTGACCTCCACTGAAACACACACTTTCACACTAAACAGTTGCTGCCAGCCTCCCTATAATGACAGGGTGTGTAGTTTAGGGTGACCAGATGAGAATGGGTGAAATTTGGGATGGGGGGGTGCTTGACTGTCATGACATGTCAGCTTCATTAAAAGCATAGCTGCAAATTATAGCAACAATGGATGTTACAACACACACAGACAATACATCTGTGATCAGTTCCCTAATTTAATTTTAACATTTTTTTCAATCTTTTCCTCTTTTCCAATTTCTCATTTTATTTTATGGAAGTGATCAATGTAAGTGCACTTCTCATTTAAACTCAATGAAAAATAAAAGCTAACAAAATAAAAGACGCCTGGTACATTCGTTACAGGCATATCAGTTTGTAGAACAAGTTTAGAACAGTTAGAACAAGAGGCTGCACTGCAACGTGCAAATCACTCCTTCTCATGGCTGCCTGCGCTTTCCCTGTCCTCGCGGCTGCACATCAGGTTGCGGCTGCAGCTTGCACTCTCGTCATCTACTTCATCGCCACTGCTGTAGGCCTACACAATTTAAAAACTACAACACCCATAATTTATGTAGGAACTGCTGCAGCCAATGTGCAGCCAGCGGGAGCTGCAGGACGACTCAACCACCATGATCAGTTTTTAATGTTTTATCAGGCCATAACTACTCCAGACTCTGCTCTAGTGTAATTTTCGGGACAATTAGGGCAGGATCTGGGATTCGGGACAACTGCTTGGATTTTGGGACTGTCCCGAATTTTTCACCCTGTTTTTTTAAAGAATAACACACAAATCAAGCAGCTGGGCAAATTCAAATTCAACAAAAAACAGTAACACAGCAGCAGCAAATATAAGGATAATAATGGCAGCAATGCAACAGCACTGCAGCCCAATAAACACACTTTACCTTTCAAGGGCTCTCTTCCTTGTTTTACTGGCTGAGAAGTCTTAGGTGAGCCTGGTAAAATGGTGATGACAGGTGATTCAGTCTGTTTTGGCCCATTGTAGATCTCAGTTTATTTTTCACAAGCCCAAGTTTTGAGAATCAGCGCTCCCGACTGGCATTGGTTACAGGTAAAGTCAAATAGAGTCTCAGTGCTATGTCAACATTTGGAAATACTGACTGTAGTCTTCTTAATTCTCTGAATTGTCCAGTTTCATCCACAAAATCTTCCTGTAGATCACATGGATATTTCCTCTGGAGATCAGCTGCTCCTGAATGGAGATCTTGTATGGAGATGGATGGAATGTTGTCAGGGGCCGGCTAGGGTTGAAATTCAGCCTGGGAGCTTGGTTTTGAGAGGCCTTTTTTCCAATTACACGACAGACGCAAGTGGAACCGTAATTTTAACACAAATACTTTATTTGCAGCATAAAAACAATCTAATGATATTAACCCTATGGGCCCTAGGCCTTTTTTGGGGTATTTTTACTGCCTTTACTTTTAAGCTCATATCACAGTCATTATAAAGGCTACATACACATGCTATATCTTGTTTTTTTTTCAGGACAATCTAGGCTATCCAGATTTGCCATCATTACATGTTCTTCTATGTGCCTGTATTTTATATTAATGAAAAAAACAAATCTGTGTTACTAAATTCTTACATTTTTACATGTATCTCACCATAGCAAGTTGGAAGTAGACATATTCTGCCATATATGAAGAGGAGAGACTCTCTGGAATCTGGCAATATAAGAACCATGATGCTGGGACATTCTGTCACTTCACAGCTGTCCAAAACGTGGTTTGTGCCAGGCGGACATGATTGCCAGTATTTTTACATTATTGCAAGAAATTCCATTGACTCATTCACAAGTCAAAAATGTGTTTTATCTGAAGGAAACATGCAATATTTACATCTAAGATAATAGAAAAATAGTCAACCAAGTGCAATGATCTCCTCCAAGATAACATTTGCCACTTTGATTGCAGTTTTCTTGTTGTTTTTCAGTTTCAGTTATATATTAGGGGGGACATTTTGGGCATTGGGGGGGAGTGGTATGCGTATGGCCCCTCAATGTATATGGTGACTACTGCCCTGTTATGCATACATAATTAGGCTGCAGTTGTCGCAAAGGTGAAGTGTACTGGTCTTGTCATACGAAGTTTGATGGAGTGTCAGCTGGACAACATGAAGATATCTGCATCTTGAAAGCCAGACTACAAATGTGGATAGACAGGGAGAAACACACGCAAGCCTAAGACGTGGTAAGATACGATATTCCTCACTATATGAAGTGACTGATAACAAGATCTGTATAATGGATTGTAAAGAAATTCGTCAGGTTTTTATTTTGTAGACAATTGATCTGTATTTATAGCATGATGGGATGACAGCACAATGATGTGTGTGGTATCACTGGAAAGCTCTGGTCCTGCGCTTTCATGCGATATGTGTGGCATTTCTGTGTGAGCCTGCATTCGCGAGTAATCCATCCAAGAGTAATGTGTGTGCTAAGCTGTATGAAAGCTCTATTATTCATGATTTTAGTAGTGATTTTATCGTTGTTTTTCGCTGTGAAAACTGTGGTCTTGTCGGAAAGCTAAGTTAAAGGGATAATGCACCCAAAAATTAAAATTCAGCCATTATCTACTCACCCTCATGCTGAGGAACGCTCTGGTGAAGTTTTAGAGTCCTCACATCCCTTGCGGAGATCGGTGGGGGTAGCAGCTAGCGCACCTACTGGCTGATGGCACCCCAGACTAACGTCCAAGAACACAAAATTGAATCCACAAAGTATTCTCCATACTGCTCATCCATAGTGATCCAAGTGTCCTGAAGCCCCGACATAAAAAGTTGTTTTGAAAAACTTCATATGAACTCTGTTTTTAGCCTCACTGTAGCCTGTAGCTCTGACTGCTTCTCTGTGCTCCGTGCTCACGTGTGCGCGCTCACGCGAGACCAGTGAAAGCATGAGCTTTGCTTACCTGTGTTTACATCACGTGACACGTGCACCGCAGGGGGAAACAACAGTAACCACAGTAGCTAAAAGATAATTTGCACTACAGTCTTTTACCAAAGGACAGCCCAACATGTCTGAAGACTTTGAAATTGAGGAGGAACAGCATTTCTTTGTTGAGCTGTATTTGTTTGAGCCCAAGTATACGGACGCGGAACTCAGGCTACTGGACGAAGCAGCCGCCGCAGCTCATGAGCCTAACCCTCAGCCAGCCGCAGAATACCGGAGTCGAGCACTGGAAACCTGGTGGTGTAGTTGTTTCAAATGCAAAGCAATGTCAATGGATGACGAAAGTCTTTGCTGCTCAGACTGGGAATTGGCGATGCCTGCACTTGAGAATCTGGACATCAGTACTGACGAGACTGGTGCTCTTCAGAGACCGTGCATCACCGATCACCCTGAGCGCACACACGTGAGAACAGAGCACAGAGAAGCAGTCGGAGCTACAGGCTACAGTGAAGCTAAAACAGAGTTCAAATGACGTTTTTCAAAACAACTTTTTATGTCAGGGCATAAGGACACTTGGATCACTACGGATGAGCATGTTGGAGATAATTTGTGGTTTCAATTTTGTGTTCTTGGACGTTAGTCTGGGGCATTGTCAGCCATTAGGTGTGCTTGCCGCTCCCCCCGCTGATCTCCGCAAGGGATGTGAGGACTCTAAAACTTCACCAGAGCGTTCCTCAGCATGAAGGTGAGTAGATAATGGCTGAATTTTCATTTTTGGGTGCACTATCCCTTTAAGGTTCCGCTGTTTCATGTGATATACGTGGCTTCTCGCTATGACGCACGGTCGCAGAGAAAATCCATAGAGAAGAACAGGTGTGAATTTGGATGCACTATGCGTCTGCTAATTTACCCTGCTCCTCTTTCTTTTTTTTTCTTTTTTTTTAACAGGAAAACAACAGTTTAATGACTGAGCGGCTGAGCCAGTCACATTTCAACAGAAACAAGGATCAGCTCAAATTGGGAGGGTACACTCGTATCTCCCCTTAATATGCAAAATCTTAGATTGACTCAGTCTGGCGTTCTACTCTGTGCAACCTGTGGCTGCGAGGGCAGGCTGCTGTGGTCAACCGCGGCTGCATTTTATGGGGTAAAAAAACGTTCCGACCACCGGCTGGTTCGGCCTGGAACAGACCGGCCGTTCGGGAATACTCCCGAACCTCCCTATGGCCAGCCCGTCCCTGAATGTTGTTCAAAAATCCAAATGTGGGCTGAACATGTTTGTAGGAGTAATAACTCCGATCCATTTCCGCTAAGAGAGGATCTATGCCAGCAATAAACACTGTAGCTCTGAACTTGTCACGGTCCGACTGCTCACAGTCCAGTTCGGTTGACTCATCCGCTTGTTTTTTCCTTCTTCTGTGTCTGTGTGTGTCCACTGTATATTGTTGGGACACTGTCGGGGAAATGTTTTTTGCATCACTCTCAAAGTTGTCAAAATTATCCCGTAGGTTGGCCACATAATCCCTCAATGAGCTAATCAGATTGACAGCATTACATAAATCCAGTTCAACACTTTGCAGTGCAGTACTGGATGACTGGCAGACTGGCTTCATTTCGAGTGGTGAGATTTTGGCTTGAGTCATCACTTAATTTCTGCAGGGATTCTTGGATCCTGGCATAGTTCTGGTGCAGTGCTTTTGTCACTTGTGCGTGTGCAGATCATCTTGTGTCAGACACAGACTTTTTAAAGTCTCTATTCTCTGGTTGTCTTTGGGCTGTGAACCCGCTGTAATAACCTGCCAGCGAGCTGTGGATTTGGAGGAAAAATTAAAAAGTGTCTGTACGAAGTTAAAAAATGCCTCCTTCTCAAGGCAGCAGTTCACGCTGTTAACCCCCATAACCCCTATGTAAACTGCTGTGTAGTGAAAGTCTGTGTTTGACTTGACATTGATATGTATGAGTGTGAGAGTGCTGGGTGCATGCAATGGTATGGGATTTACTGCCTTTGAGATAAGAACTGGTGTTGGCTGTATGCATGTGCAAAAGTGAGCAAATGTCATATCAATGGGAAATCAACTGTTTAAATTATTGTGTCTCTCATGAGGGAATATGGGATGTCACTCTTACCTTTCTGTGGATAGTACAGACATTTTGTAGATTATGTACATTCTTATATCTGTCATGAAGTGAAACTCAAACTTGGGAGCTTGTCCTGTCTATATTTTGTGGTCTGGTGTTTGTTTGCTTATTTGTAACTGTTTTTTCTTTTGTTTTCTGTGGCGTCATGTGATGTTATGTTGTATGTTGTATGTACACTAACAAAAATGTATATGTGTGATGGCTGTGGACCCCAGGAAGAATAGCTACGGTTTTCCGTGCTAATGGGGATCCAAATAAACCAAACCAAACCCACTAAATTGAGAGTGTGTGCAGTGCACGGTTCCCACTTGGCCAAAGGGTTAATGTGTTTAATGTGTGATTGCAGGCCACTGTAATTGCCGGACATGTTGGCTGAATGATCGTAGCATTGGCCTCTGCAATTATTGATATCAATACCCATGTCATGCAAAACACCAAGAACAGACTGGCAGAGTAACACTCCTGAGTGACTTTGAATTGGCAGGAACTTCACAAAACGCTCCTTGAAATTGCCATCAGGTGACACATAACGCATGATGAATGTCATCATTCAGCAGCCTTGAAATAACCCGTCAGTTTCGGAATCTTGTTGAGTAGTTGCTCCTCTCTTTTTCTGTCTCCCGCTGCGCTATCCTCCTTTGGGCTCTGCTGTATTTTTTGTCAGACATTTTGCCACTGTGTGACTGTGAGTGACAGCATCAACAGCCAGCGGTGACGCAAGTAATCTGGTGTAGAATCTACACTTATTGAAAAGTACTTTGCCACTTTTATCTGCCTGATTATCTCTGCAAGGACCTGCTCCCCATCAACTCAATAAACTCCAAACACATTGTTGAAGACAAATAGGATGGTGTTCCCTTACCAGCATTGCCATATTTTTCTATATGAGCTTTCAAGAATGTGTCAAACTGAGCGATAACTTCCAGCACACCCATGAAATTCCCATTATCAGATTGTCCAAAGATTTCACTGTGTCCCCTGAATGGTAGTCCACGCTCTGCCAAAAACTTAACGACCACTCTCTTTAAAACCTCCATCCAGTAATTACACTCACTGTCAAATTGTTTTTTTAGTTCTGAATCAATGCATCCAGCATCAGCACAGCCTGTAGCATAAGCTACCATGGCCTTTCTGTTGCTCTTTAATGCTTCATGTTCAGCCAGGTGCGCGGTTGCATTTTTCGGGAGCGTATCTATGTTTCCAGGGTTCTATGTTTTCCGGGTTCTATGTTCCCACTTAACCCTGCAAAAAAGGATCTATGTTCCCTGCTTACACAAAAAAGGTTCTATGTTTCCCGGGTTCTATGTTGCCCGCTCAACCAAGCGGGAAACATAGAACCCTTTTTGTGTAAGCGGGGAACATAGAAGCTTTTTTGCAGGGTTAAGTGGGGAACATAGAACCCAGGAAACATAGAACCCTGGAAATATAGGGATGACCCCCATTTTTCCAGTCATTATAGCCAGCCGTGAAAGCAGACTGAAAATCACTGTCACCAATTAATTTGCATGTGAAACAAAATACAGTTCCTTTTGAGGGGGAATAAAGTAACCATTCTCTTGCCACAGTTTCGCCATTTGCCAGTTTTCTTGTAAACAGAGTTTTAGAAAAGAATCTTTTTTGGTGTTTGTGTTGTCTTTTGGATGCAGCCACATCTGCATCTTTGTTCTGACAAGTTTCAGGCCCCATTTTAATCCATTATTTCTTCATATCTTCATCAATTTTGTATCAGCACGCAGGATCCGAGCTCCGGATAACATTAGCTGGATGGCCGTCATCTTGTGCCCTCTCTGCAGCAACAGGTGAAGCAGTGGCGGGATTGGCGGAGGCTGGCACATCATGGCTAACTTCCAGTACACTGGAGGCACAACATGCTGGTGTGTCAGTTGTCGATCCCTCAAACTCCACTTCTGTGAGAAAAGGTAAGGCGCTGTGGTCACGATCAGCCTCGTCAGTAACTTTACCTGGGCTGGAGCTAACTGCGGCTACATCAACGTTAGCTTGCTTGTTGTCCACCTTCGCCTGCTGTAGATGGTCATCTTGTCCGTGACAACCAGGTGAAGATTCAGCAGCCTTGAAATAACCCGTCAGTTTCGGAATCTTGTTGAGTAGTTGCTCCTCTCTTTTTTCTGTCTCCCACTGCGCTATCCTCTTTTGGGCTCTGCTGTATTTTTTGTCGGACATTTTGCCACTGTGTGACTGTGAGTGACAGCATCAACAGCCAGTGGTGATGCAAGTAAACAAATTGATGAAAGTGGCCACGCAGGCACCTGCTTATTGAATAGAGGTGACCCATGTCTGCCCAATCAGCTGCTTAATTTTTTTTGTTTCTTACCTTACGGATCAATAGAGGCCAATCCAATTTTCCATCCATCCATCCATCTTCTAACCGCTTCATCCTCTTGAGGGTCGTGGGAGGGCTGGAGCCTATCTCAGCTGACATTGGGCGAGAGGCAGGGTACACCCTGGACAGGTCGCCAGACTATCGCAGGGCTGACACATAGAGACAGACAACCATTCACGCTCACATTCACACCAACGTGCAATTTAGAGTTATCAGTTAACCTAATCCCCAATCTGCATGTCTTTGGACTGTGGGAGGAAGCCGGAGTGCCCGGAGAGAACCCACGCTGACACGGGGAGAACATGCAAACTCTGCACAGAAGGGCTCCCACACCCGGGATCGAACCGGGAACCCTCTTGCTGTGAGGCGACAGTGCTGACCACCACACCACCGTGCTGCCCCAATCCAATTTTCCATTGAAGTATATTTAAATTTCCAAAAATAGTCCGACCAATCAAAGGGCCCCTACACACGTGGGGCCTGTGCATTGATCCGCGCCAGTGTGTGTGTGTGTACAGAGCCGAGTCCCTGCTCGTGTTGCAGGATGAGCAACCATCAGCTGTTTTGTTGAGGTCGTGATGTGTGGTCAGTTAAATCATTCCAAAACCAGGAACCATGGATAACCAGAACCATCCAGAAACATGGACAAGACAAGACTGATTAATTAATTGATCGAGCCAAAGGATGGTCAGCTTAGTTTTGTATAAAGACTAGAAGCAGTGGGAAACAGTTGTGACTGTGAGGTGGTAATCAGTGACTTTTTAAAGAAAACAATTTTACCATTTAAAAAGGAGATTATATCTGCGCCCTGATAGCAGCACAAAATTGTCCCTTAGTGGATGACTTGGGTCACCCAGGATACATTTAGCTTTTTTCCTGCACCTGACCTGATACAGGTCATCAAGGTCATTTAAGGGTGTTCCAGCAATTTTGCTGCACACCTTCACAATGCCTTGCAGGTGTTTTTTTTGTTGTTGTTTTTTTAAAAGAAAGTGACCCGTGCCAGCAGATAAAAGAGAACATAAGAACAAATTCAATATTGTCATAAAAGTGGTCTCAAAGCACAGCTTGCTATCAATGACAGTACAGAGGTATTTGTACTGCTGCACAAGTTTGACAGATTGTTTGTCCATCACCACAGGGGAGATGACTGAGGGATTTTTACTAAAATCAATACACATCTCCTTTGTTTTGGTGACATTGATATCTAAAAAGGATGATATACACCACTGGATAAAATCACTCACAACAAGACCATGATCAGTGTCGTCACTGTGGAGGAGGGACACAATAACAGAATCATCTGCAAATTTAATGATGTGGCACTGGTCATGATGGCTTTGACATTCATTAGTGTATAAAACAAATAAAAGAGGGGAGAGGACGCAGCCTTGAGGGGATCTGGTGGAGGAGAGAAGGACATCAGATAAAACACCGTTTACCCTCACCCGCTGTGATCTTCCTGTTAAGAAGTCCATCAGCCAGCAAATCAGGCCAGCATCAATGTTATGAATGCTCTGATAAAACATGGGGCTGGATGCAGTTAAAAGCAGAGGTGAAGTCAATAAAAAGAAGACGAACAAGGGACTTGGCACTCTCAAGATGTTTAAAAACCATGTTTAAAAGTGTCCCTGTCACATCATCCACATCTCTGCCTGACCTGTAAGCAAACTGAAGAGATAAGATAAGATACACCTTTATTGATCCCACAAGTGAGAAATTCCAGTGTTAAAGCAGTCAAGGTGAAAGAGTCAGATTAAAGATTTCAATATTTAAAAACTTAAAAAACTAGGCATGCAAAAAAAAAAGTACAAAAAAATACAAGAAACAGCAATAAATAATAATAACAATAATAATAATAATGAGCATTGGATAAAAAGTGAGCAATGGATTAAAGTGTGCATAGTGTAAAGTGAATATTGTATGTGCAAATAAACAACAAGAAGGGGGACAGCAATGCTTATAGTGGTGTTTATAAAGTGTCCATAGTGTCCTTAAAGTGTCCATGGTGCAGTTTATTAACCCTAACCCTAACCCTATTGTGAGCAGTGTTGGTTATGCAGCCTGACAGCAGCAGGCCGGAAGGACCTGCGATATCGTTCCTTCACACACTTTGGGTGAATCAGTCTATCGCTGAAGGAGCTCTCCAGAGCTTTTATCTCCTCCTGCAGGGGGTGGGAGTCATTAGTCCTCAGAGATGACAGCTTGGATGTCATCCTCCTTTCTCCCACCACCTGCACAGAGTCCAGAGAGCATCCCAAGACAGAGCTGGCCTTCTTGATCAGCTTGTCCAGTCTCTTCCTATTTGCAGCCGAGACACTGCTGCCCCAGCAGACCACTCCGTAGAAAATGGCTGATGCCACCACAATTTCAAAGAAGGTCTTCAGGAGCACCCCCTGCACTCCAAAAGACCTGAGCCACCTCAGCAGGTAGAGTCTGCTTTGGCCTTTCCTGTATAGTGCTGTTATGTGATTAGTCCAGTCCAGTTTATTGTTAAGATGAACACCCAGGTACTTATAAGATGTCACCATCTCAATGTCCTTTCCCTGGATGTTCACCGGTGTTGGGGGAGGAGTCTGCGCCTGCGGAAATCCACCACCAGCTCTTTGATTTTCCCTGCGTTGATCTGAAGGTGGTGGTGGTAGTGGTGGTGGAAGGAGGGTCCAACTTGTTCTGTACAATATTCAAAAGTGCATCCTTCACCAACTTTTCAAAGGTTTTCATGACCAGATAGGTGAGTGCCACTGTCCTGAAGTCGTTCAGAGTCTCTGGGGTTTCGTTCTTAGGAACAGGAACAATTATTGAGTAATTCCAAAGACAAGGCACTTTGTGCAGCTGTAAGGACATGTGGAAAATGAAGCACAATATATCTGCCAGCTGCATAGCACAGTGCTTTAAAACTCTTTCCTTCACATCATGGAGCAGTTTAGAGCCCATGAGGTTATCAATAGACACATTATGTACAAAAGTGGCGGTTAGTGGATAATGCTTAAATAAAGTTTTTGCAGCATACATTTTTTTTTGGTTACATTTAAGTGTTTTAGTCAGTTGTTATTTATTTGAAGAGGTTGGTCAATGTCAAAACATTTTTGAGTAGGACTGAATTAAAATAAGTTCAAATATCTTTTGGCGCGCCACCACTTTTACTTAAGCTGCAGTTGGTTCTGCACATTGACACAATATCAGACATCTGTTAAATTTGGGTTGGAATGAATATTTGGGTTGATGATATTTGAAAAGTCTAATGACGTTAGGATTTCATGTTGTGTAGTTGTTAACGTTATGATGTTTTGCAGATATTCCCTTCCATACCTCATCACTAAATGTTATAAGATGAAGTTGGCTCGAGACCTTTGGAAGATGTTGGATTTTGGTTACTTAAAGGGAAATTTTGGATTATTTCAACCTGTCTCCTATCGTCCTAAATTTATTTCAAGTGACTAGTGACATAAAAATAATAGTTAGCATGTTAGCCGTTAGCCTAGATACAGCCGGGGCGCATTAGTAGCGTCAGATCTGTTAAAACGTAAGTGAACGGGCATACCTTCAAGTGCAAAGTTAGTCCACTAAACAAGCTTTTTTTCCCACAAAGACCGCCTCATATCGTTAGGATAAATGTCAGAGAACATATAGAAAACGACATGTGAACATGTTGTCTTACCTTACCGGTGTGCTGCCATGTTTGTTTATCATCTAGTGCTGCGTTCCAGACAACTGGGAACTGGGAAATTTCCTAGTTGAAATCTCCGAGTTCCCACTTCAAAGCGTTCCAGGTGCACAGCCACAAACGTGAACACAAAATCCGTGTGACCGTGACAAACTGATGTTTCTGTGGTGCACAAACAGTTTAACAGATAGTTTTACATTGTCCTAAAGTCTACCGTGTATCAGATGCAGCATCACCGCATCCTCAGGGGCTGCCATATTTGTTTGTGGGTTATGTGACGTCAGAGGTCGGAACTGGGAGTACATCGCTTTGGTACGAGTTCTCGGGTGGGAAGTTACAGGTTTGACTGCCGTTCCAGTGCACTTTCACGGGTTACAGGTTGTGAAAACACGAGTTACGGGTTGCCTGGAACACACCACAGCTCTGCTTTCCAAAGCGCGGCCGAATATCGCGAGAACAAGCAGCGATCTCATAGCGTGCCTGAACAAGCAGCAACAGCTGGAAGGATACACTGACGAAGAGCTTCGTGAAATTGAAGAACGGAGGAGGAGAGAGAGAGAGAGAGAGAGAGAGGCGCAACAGGTAGAGGACGAATGGCTGCTGCAATGCTGCGTAGCTCTGGAGATTGGTGGTGTACCTGTGAGGAATGCCTCTGTTGCAAGGAATGGGACCGGTTGCAGCCTTATTTTCAAGGTCTGGATGTGACCGAGGACGAGACACCTCCACCTGGAGTAACGTTAGTATCCAGCTGGGCTTTATCTAGAGCTGGCGAGATATATTTCGGCCGCGCTTTGGCAAGCAGAGCTAGAGGGATAAACAAGCACGGCACCACACCGGTAAGGTAAGACAACACGTTTACATGTCGTTTTCTATATGTTCTCTGACATTTATCCTAACGATATGAGGTGGCCTTTGTGGGAAAAAAGCTTGTTTAGTGGACTAACTTTGCACTTGAAGGTATGCCCGTTCACTTATGTTTTAACAGGTCTGACGCTACTATGCGCCCCGGCTGTATCTAGGCTAACTGCTAACATGCTAACTAATGTTTTTATGTCACTGGTCACTTGAAACAAATTTAGGACGATAGCAGACGGGTTGAAATAAACCAAAATTTCCCTTTAACAACACAACTTACAACCAACAAAATATTAACATCATCTGTCATCAGTATTCTACGTCAAATTGACGTTTGCATTAGCCGTTGTCCTGACATTGAATTTTAGTCCCCTAACATCACGACCTAAATTCAACCAAATATCAATGTCTAATGAAGATGGCGGCCAGATGTAGGAACAAATATGGAAAAGGCAAAAAAAACAGCAACAGAAAGAGTCAGGGCTGTTCGGCCCCTCGAATTGGGGTTTGCGCTGGCTGGATTCACTTTACTTTGGCAGTTAATTGGGGGTCCATCTCAGTTTAAGTTTTCAATTACTCATACAGTATTAAACGTGCTTTGCAACCAGTGACACACCGTCAGCTCCAGGCCATTATGCACACACGGTCACTGCTGTGAGGGCCAATACATGCTCTGCTAGCTTTGCTTAGTCTCTTCCCTTAGCCTATTTGTACGAGGTTCTGATACTGCTATAGTGCCTAACCACTGTTTCTGCCCGCTGTCCCAACATAAGCTCACTGTTTGTGAGTGTGTATGTGTGCTTGCTGTGTGCCTTCGCGCCATGAGATAGTTTCTTCAGTGACTTTTTTTTTGGCCGCCCATTCATGCTCGGCTCATGTTTGGGGATTTTAAAGAGTACTAATAGTACTACAAGTAAAAGTACTGCAAAAATATTCCATGAATGTTGTAGTCTGCTACTATATGTGGTATCATTAGATGATTCTGACTCATGCATAAATCTAAAGGAAGGATTTTACTCTTGTAGTTGGTTGAGGTGGAGCTGATTTGAACTATTAACTAATGATTATTTTCATTATGGGTTTGTGTGCCAATTATTGTCTCCATTGATCGATTGTTTGGTTTGTAAAAATTCTGGAAATAGTGAGAGATCACGTCACACTTACCCAGAGCACAAAGTGACTCGTTCATATTATTTGTTTTGTCCAACCAACAGTTCAAACCTCAACATAAAAATTAATTGTAAAATAATAAAAAGCAAAAGCAGCAAAAAAGATCTCCACATTTGTGAAACTGAAGCCATGATTTTTTTTTTATTATTAGGGCCCGAGCAACGACGAAGTCGTCCGTGAGGACCCTATTGTAATCGCGCTGTTTATTATTATTAGGGCCCGAGTGACGACAAAGTCATCCGTGAGGACCCTATTGTAATCGCGCTGTTTATTATTAGGGTCCGAGCGACGACGAAGTCGTCCGTAGGACCCTATTGTAATTGCGCTGTTTATTATTAGGGCCCAAGCAGGTCACAGACCTACGAGGTCCCTATTGTTTTTCTCCCGATTATTAGGGTCCGAGCAGGAGACCTGCGAGGTCCCTAGTGTTTTTCTCCCAATTATTTAGGGACCGAGCCTAGAGGCGAGTACCCTATCGTTTTTGGTGCATTTATTCTTTCTTTCTCCCGCTGCCTCTTTGAACTGGAATTTGAAAAATTGTAAAAATCATTAAATTAACCCCTAAAGTGCCAAAATGGGCTCTCTAGCGCCACCTAGGCACACAAAAATGGCCGCTACGGCCTGTAGGAACATCGTAGAAACATGAAACCAAAACTGCCGTGTTCGTCTCATGATGACCTAAAAATCACGCGCTGACACCCCTGACCTAAATCCAACAGGAAGTGAGCTATTTGCCCTTTCAAAGTAAGATTTTGCCTTAAAACTGCCTTTCCTAAAAAATCTTCTTGTCATACACTGTTTATCCTATCGGCTTCAAACTTGCACAGATGACAGATCAGCTCCTTCTAATCAGATCTTATTTATAACTTTTTCATTACTCAGTTAGTTTGGATTTTATGGCCTCCTAAAGGTGAGATGTCAGAAAAACGTCCTGACGATCTTCGAAAGCTGTCCCATAGGAAATGAATGGCAGCAGGGGGGAGAAAGAGACCAATCTTTGGGCTTTTTCTAGCCTTTACAGCGTCTCCATACTTTGTGCTACAGACTCCATTCCAACTCTCAAATGTTGCCACAGGTCTCATCTATTCACTCATGTTTTCATCTTTTTCATATCTTTTACCGTTTTTAATCTGTGCCTCTCAAAGTACCATGAGCAAAAGTGGAGAAATTGTCCGTTTATAATGGGTGTGTATTGCACGGAATGCTGTGAGCTAGAGTGGAGAGGCTCTAAAAATCGTCTAAAACTTTTGTCTTTAACTCGCTGCCATGGCCACAATTTTCACTGTACAGACACAATTTATACCACAAAATGTAGGAAAATTTGTCCTGCTCACAGATATGTTGACATGGAATCTCTCACACATACACATTTTTGCTGAGTGGCTCCAAAGCGAAGGGAGCGCCGATTTTTTTCTCATTCACTCCCATGTAAACTCAGAGGAGAAATTTCTGGAAACAGCTGGGGTGCAACACATTTTAAACTCGCTCCGGTGACCACATTTTTGACTGTAGAAATATAAAACACGACACGTGCGTTCACGAGAAGTGGCTGTCTCTCACCATCACTTTATTTTCTCGCACACACGGCTCTCTCTGTCTGTGTGTCTCACAATCTTTAAAGAACAGATTACAGCAGCAGAAACTTCATTTGAAACAGAAAATACACATTATTAACCCCTAAAGTGCCAAAATGGGCTCTCTAGCGCCACCTAGGTGCACTAAACTGGCCACTGCAGCCCTTAGGAATGTCGTAGAAATATCAAACCAAAACTGGTGTGTTTGACTTACAAATCACGCGCTGACACCCATGACCTAATTCCAACAGGAAGTGAGCTATTTGACCTTTAAAAGTAAGATTTCGCCTGAAACATGCTCTTAAAAAAACATCTCCCCCTACACCGTTTATTGTATCGGCTTTAAAGACGCACACATGCCACCTCAACTGCTACTAAACAGATCTTCTGTATAACTTTATCTCTCTCATCATCACATTATTTTCATGATTGGACCAACGGTTTGGGAATGGGAAGAACTTTTTCAAGGAGTTAAATCTCCACTAAAACAGGTCTCTCTGTGTTCTGTCTGTCTCTTGTAGTGTAAAAGTCAAAACCCTCATCAGATGTTAGACCATATAAGTTGGATAAGATACAAATAGCTATATAACCATGTTAGTGTGTAGACGTTTGCAAAAACTAATCCTGCATTCATGTGTAATATGCAGTATAACGGTGTGAACTCTTAGTGACATCTCAGCTGTGAACTCTTATTGACACACATAACCTATCACGCGCTGTGTAATGATATAATGCATTAACCTTAACTCACATGATGTTGTGAACTTATAGTGACACTCATACAAGTTGCCACGTGCTGTGACAGCACACTCACTTGATTGTACTGCCTAAATGCACTTAAGAGTTTATATAAACGGGAAAAGGTCACACACACACACACACTCAAATGATTGTATCACGAAGGACTGTAGCATGTGAGTCCCCAGAGATCACATGTTTTTCAAAAATAGAGCATGAGGGACTGTAGCATGTGAGTCCCCAGAGATCACATGGTTTTTTAAAAAATAGAGTGAGAGCGATTCCGGAAATACTGGTGGCAGATTCCAGTTGAGCAGGAATAAAGGCAAAAGTCTGCTACCAGTAAAAACGGATCGAAGTGGGAAGGACTACAGAAATGGGTGGAGATCTCTTCGACCTCCACCAGCATATAAGCCAGAGCGCTGAAAGCAGGTTTTCAGTCGTCCTCCGGAGGCTGACTCGTGAGTTTGTCTGTGTTGTTGCCTGTGAACACAATAAACTCGATTGCACCAGATTCTGCCTATCTCCAGTGTTTTTCTAAGTACCTGCCAGCCGAACCTAAGATACTGAATTGACAACAAAAAGACATTTTAGAAGAAACAAGGAGGACGGGGTCGGGAGCCGTCAGGCCCAATTCCAGGCACCGATTTCAGTCACCTCAAGTGGCGCAGCCAGCCAGGAGGCAAGGAAGGTCGAAGCCAGAGATCGGGAGCACTGGGCTGTACGTCAGACACACAGGTGGCTCCACCAAATAAGGTAAGCAGAGCCTTTTTCTGTTTAAAACCGGGTGTGTCTGGGGTGCAGTGCTGGGAGCCGCCCAGGTCAAAGGTATTTGACAAATTCCTCTCCTAAAGAACCTAGTAATATAATGTACTGATTAAAGAGATATCACTGAAAAAGCAACTAACATCACTGGAGATGGGTAACTCTGCTGCAATAAGGTGTGATCGTGGAGCGGAAAGAGTGAATGTGTGTGTGTTGGATGAATAATAACCAATGAGGAACACGCAATAAGGTAGTAAGAGTATTTAAAGTATTTAAAGAGACAAAAGTACACAATAAGAGAAGAAAAGAGTCAGAGATATTCAAAAGCATATACGTGGTTACCACTGCCGAAACTTGCCAACACTCCCTTCAGCCTGTAGGGGCGGGGGTGTTGAAGCCAGCCGGCAGGTTTGCGCGGGCGGAATGCTAAGCAAATCCGCAGATACCGCTGTTGGCTTGCCTAGTACACCTTAAAGCCTATAAAAGGAGGGTGTGTCTAGGGGAGACATCAGGACTGCATGGGCGGTTTGCTGTAAAGAAGAATAAGTGAATAAAAGGCCTAAAAAGCTTCTGTGGATACCGCTGTTTTGAGGAAAGTGACCTCCCAGCCAAGAAGGAGGGGGAGTCACCATAGACAAAACGGGACTGAACGTGCAGAGAGCTAAAAAGTGAAGTTAAAGAGCTCCTGTGGATACCGCTGTTTAGGGGAGACCTCTTAGCCAAGAGAGCAGGGGAACCACCTCAGAAAACAGGTCTGAACGGGCAGGTAGCTAAGGAAAAGGAAAAAGGAAAAAAAAAAAAAAAAAAAAGTTAACTGATCGATCTAAGTGTAAAAACTGTAATATATCTAAAAGTAATCTGTAAAAATAGTATAAACATAATCCTTGAAGTCATTGTGCATGTCATCTATATAGTGTTGTAAATATAGTAAGCTATAGAGGAAATTGTGAAATTGTGGATGTAGAAAAGTGTTGGCAATAGAGATCTAATTGAGTTGTTGAATAAACCAACTAAACAGGCTGCATGGTTGCAACATTGTGTTAAAGGGAAATCAATAGGGCAAACACGAGTCACTACTAACAGCTAAAAAGGTGAGGGCAAACATAATTCACAGCTGCACCTAAAAATAGATGGAAGAAGGGGAAATCATTGAGGACGAAATTTGGGGAGAAGAACACTGTCTAACAGAGGGCCCTGTAGAATATAGCGGAGTGCGCACACACTTTTGGTTAGAACGGAGCTACATAGATAGCGAAGGGGCTGAGCATTGGCAAGACGAACGAGAGAGCCAACAAAAACTCTGGCAAATCACTAAATTTGTTAATTTAAAGAGAGTAAAAGAGGAGTATCCAGGGGCCCCTTGGGAAGCGATTTTGCGAAGGCTGTGGGTTCCTTATTCACTAAATCCGCTACTACAGAGTCTGTGTGACAATTACCAGAACGCACCAGTAGCCACACTTCCTCTGCACCAAATACGCATACAAAGTCCAGCAGGAGGGGAAATATACAACCCGCGGCTGCAAATTGTCATTGTGCCCAGAAAAGTTGAGTGGGAAACAGGTAAATTTGGGTGTATAAGTAAATGGAAACCCCAAGAGGACGGGTCCTGTGACTTAGAGTGCAACTCTTATAGAGGAAAGAAATACAAAACTGCCATAACAGTAGGGAAAATAGTGGTGTTAATATGCACAACAGAAACAGACGAACAACCAGAAATCCCAAGAGCTAGTACAGTAAAACAAGGCTTCATGGGAGCCAACCAGGGAAAAATGAAAGAAGGGGTTCTGACCCCGATAGAAACGGTAATAAAACAACACCCAAGTCGAGCAAAGCGCATTCAGCGCTGTGTGACCAAATGGCACAAAAGAACATCCGGGAAGAATCGCTGGCCTATGGATGGTACCTTCAATTTGGCATGCTGTGATGAAGTAGAGTCAGAATTAAGACACATTGAAGCTCAAGACACCAAGGCAGGCTACAAACTAAAAAACAAGAGAGCCAAAGAAAGAGAAGTGCTACGATGGTTTAGACAAACTGGAACAAGAATAATGGTGCAGCTGGAGGAAAGAGACAAATGGAGGGCCAATTAGAAGGGAGATTCACAGTGACCCTGACAAAAAATAATGAGGAGAGACCCAATAGGAGGGGGCTACAGGGGCCGAGGAAGAAGTTAAAACTGGAAACAGAACCGTCCTCAGAAACAGAGAGCACTGATGGGTCAACAAGTGACGAGGAGGATGGAGAGTTCACTGAAAGTGAAACTGGACAACCTCCAATGATATACAAACATCGTAGTAGAAGGAGCAGTGACTGCACCGGAACTACAGCTAGAGATACGACAGACAGCGCCAGTGATGAAGGCTCTCGCTCCACTGAAGGGCAAGCGCCAACTGCGGGACGCAAAGACAGAGGGAGACAGAAGCAGGAGGAAAACAGAAGCAAAGCTCACCATAAAAGCTGTTCGAGCCTCCCCACGGAGAGATCTGGCTCCCCTGCAATAGAATTGCGTAAGAAAAAAAGAAAGATTGAGGAATTGAAACCCAGGCCCATGAGTACCTTTGGGTACGAGCACAGGCAACAGATGTTGGAATGGGAGGTAAAGAACCACCAGATGCGCGAGGAAGAAGATCGCCAGAGGCCAGCTACCATTAGCCCACCACCATATCCAGACCCACCGACGGAGAGAGAGCCACACAATGAAAGTGATCACAGTCTCCAAGAACACACTCCCAGAGGCGCGTCACTGATTGACACCCGAGGACAGGAGCTGCTCAAAGAGCTGGAAGGGATCAGCCGGAGAACTGAAGGCAGATTGCAGCAAATGAGTCAACTATTGGAGACAATACAAGAACAGCAGTTAAAAGAAGAGGGTCTCCAACAGAAGCCAGAGGAGCCTCAAGACAGCCCAACCACAGAGCACATCACCTTGATACTCCAAGGTACAATGAAATCGAACAAAACACAGCCCAAAGAGGTACGGGACACCAACAGACGACCAACAACAGACAACAGAGCTCAGAGTCAAGGAGGCATGAGATTGAGAGGAGGAAAAGTCCTCAGAGAGACTGAGGATCTCATATATCTGTTTGATGAGGAAGGTAACAGAACCACCATGTGTCCCCTTATAACACAACCTAATGGACAAAGGCAGTACGAGCCCTGGTCTTTCATGGACATGATAGGCCTGGCTGAGCGCCTACCAGCACTCACCGATGGCGCAGATAAATGGATAATGGCTCTAGAAGAGACAACAGCTGGAATACAGCTAGCCTTGGGAGACGTCAAAGCTCTGCTCACCTATGTGGCTGGAAAGCAAACCACCCAGGAAATATTCACAGAAGCCAATGTGGGGGCGGCTATTGGAAACAATTACAGCGACGATGTGGACTTTGGGCAGTACCGCTCCAAGGTGTGGCGCCAATTGAGAAAACACTACCCGGCAAACCAAGTTGGAAGGGGAGACTTTGGGAGAAAACGAATGTCCCTCTAACTTCCTACACACCTTCCAAAAGAAGTGGAAAGAAGAAACAGGAGAAGCATGGAATGCCAATAAAACCACTCAAAGCCTATTCAAAATGATGGTTAAGAAGGCCATGCCAGAGAGTGTACAGCGACGTTTGGAAGACGTGGTAGGACTAATGAAAATGGACTGGCCACTGTTCTCAGAACACATCGTCCACCATGTTGAACTATATAGAAAAGACAGAAAGAAAAAGGATGAAGAAGACAAACAACTAGTCAACAAATTGACCCAGCTGCAGCTGGGAGAACTGAGCAAGCTGGTCAAAAAGAAAAAAGAGAAATCTAAAATTCAAGCTCCCGTGGTGGCAGCGATTCAAGCAGCTCCTCCAACCATCCAGCCCCAAGCACCTCTGCAGCCACCCCCCACTGACCCCAATGCAACAGGAAAAGAAACCTCTGCCAACGCCACACATCACCATTATTATTACCAGCAAATACCAAGAGGTGGTGGCAATCAGCGAACCCCCAGAGGGCGGGCCGTGGGGGACCTGGAGGAAATGCACTGTCTACAAACTTCAGGGGAGGATGAAAAGGAGACAGAAACTACATACCAGGGAACCACCATGTCTTCCAGGACGCACCCAACCAGCAACCAGGCCCTCCACACGTGGGAGCAGGCTATCCAGGAGCTAACCCAGCTCCACCTGACAATCAATGCTGGGGGTGTGTCCAACCAGGCCATATACGGGCCCAATGTCCAAGTAACCCATGGGAAGGTCCAGCACAGAACTGGCCCAACATGGAACAGCCACAACCCTGGTAGGGGTGCCCAGAGGAGCCTGAGGGGGAACTAATGTTACCAGCTATATCGCTACAGTCACATGATGAACCCATCGTACCTGTTGTCATCCATGACCGTGAGTATCCTTTTATGGTTGACACAGGAGCCACATATTCATGCATTGGAAAAGAAGGCTCCGGGTTCCCCCTCTCTAAGTCATCCATAAAGACCATAGGCTTCTCTGGGAAATCACAGATCATACCGCTAACGGAGCCCGTTCCAATGCTCATTGCAGGCAAAGTCATATGTGCACCCTTGCTATACTCAGCCCATACCCCAGTAAACTTGCTAGGAAGAGACATTCTATGCCCATTAAAAGCAAAAATCATGTGTACCCAAGATGGACTGTACCTGGACTTCCCAGATGAACCCCCACAAAGCATGATGTCACAACTACCCCAAGGTACCACAGACAAACAACAAGCCCTGGCCTACTGGCTTCAGCTGACACCAGAAGACTCACACCTTAAACAGAAATGGACTGAGTGGGAGAGGTGGATTCGCATGCACCATGACACCGCACATACCCCCACTCTGCCGCTGCATTGCACGCTCATGTATGACAGAGATCAGACTCATGTAGATTACCAGGAGTGTTGGGATGCAGGGATCAATAAAAAACCATATCTCATCACCAGTGAAGACATGTTTTTGGGGCCGGAGGGCATGGCAGCGGCTGTCCGCCTACTGGAAAAATTATCTGGATGGTTTCAAGTACCAAAGTCTATGCCGCACATCACGCTTTTAGTGGCCAAAGACTATGAGTCTCATCATCTCGGTCCTATGGTCAGGCGTGCCCTGCAGGTGCAAGAGTGGGTGCCCACAAACAACAGGTACATTCACATTTCTAAAGATAAGCAGTTCATCAGGATCTCAGTCAAAGTAGGTGATGAGGTTTTAGCAGACAAAGTGGTAGTAGATGGAGGCACACCCACACAAATGGCAGTCACTGCAGAACATGAGGAGATGCTAAGCAAAGTTCCATCTCAGTTATGGACAGCACACAAGACTGATGTAGGCTTGATAAAATCAGCGCAACCAGTTCACATTAAGCTAAAACCACACGTTAACTTACCATATCAGCAACAGTACCCTCTCAAACAGCATGCAATTGACGGTATCAGACCAACAATCCAAGGCTTGGTTGAAGCGGGAGTTTTGGTTAAAACTAGAAGCCCCTGTAACACACCCATTTTTCCCATCAAGAAACCAAATTCAACAGACTATCGCTTAGTCCACGACCTGCGTGCTGTTAACACGGTAGTAGACGGTGAAGTGCCACTTGTGCCAGACCCACATACGTTGCTTTCAAACATCCCTCCAGACACCCAGTGGTACACAGTCATTGATTTGTGTTCAGCCTTTTTCAGCGTACCACTACATCCAGATTCTCAATATTTGTTCGCCTTTACGTATGAGAATCAACAATATACCTATACCAGGCTGGCTCAAGGGTATTTGGATTCCCCCTCCATCTTTAATCGTGTGTTGACACAAGACCTCGCCAGTTTGAACGTGCAAAGCACAGTATTGCAATATGTAGATGATCTGCTCATTTGTAGTCCTACAAAAGAACAATGTGAAAAAGACTCTATTGCAGTGCTCAAGGCCTTAGCAGAAGGAGGACACAAAGTCAGTAAAACTAAACTGCAGTTCTGCCAACAGTCAGTAGAGTACTTGGGGAGAAGACTCTGTGGGGACAAGAGATGTATTGCACCATCCCAATTAGAGGCAGTGATTAAGGCCCCTCAACCACAAACGGTGGGCCAAATGCTATCTTTTCTGGGCATGACAGGCTACAGCAGACCTTGGATCTGTGACTATGCTATAAAAACTGCTCCCCTCAGGGCTCTGATAAGAGCAGCAGGACAAACAAATAACACAACACAGTTAACATGGACAGAGGAAGCGGAAGGTGCGTTCCAAGCCCTGAAAATAGACATGCAGTCCGCTCCTGCTTTAGGGATGCCAAACTATGCTAAACCTTTTCATCTCTATGTTGCAGAAAAATCAGGCTTTGCTTGTGCCGTCCTGATGCAAGACACACCCACAGGTAAACAGCCATTGGTGTATTATAGTACTAAACTGGACAACATCGAGGCTGGCCTGCCACCCTGCTATCAGGGACTGGCAGCCGCTGTTTTTGCCTTTCAGAAAGCTTCATCGCTGACCATGGGACATCCTGTGACGTTGTATACTTCCCACCAAATTCATGCACTACTGACTAGTCCACGATTCGTCTTAACACAAGCCAGACGCACGGGCTATGAGATAATCCTATCAGCCCCTGAACTCAACATTCAGCGCTGCACTGTCATTAACCCCGCCACTAAACTGATTTTGCCAACAGAAGGTACTCCACACGACTGCATTCATGACACAGAGAAGTTTATGCGGGCTAGAGAGGACCTGCATAATCAGCCAATTCCTGCCGACCTCACATTGTTCGTGGATGGCTCATGTTTTCGTGACGCCACTGGTAGCCATGCAGGCTACGGAATTATTCAGCTCAAAAATGACGACCAAACCTTCGCCACATTACAGGCACGTAAGCTTGCTCAGCCCTGCTCAGCCCAGCTCGCAGAGATAAAAGCGTTGACAGAAGCATGTAAATTAGCTGCAGGAAAATCACTAAACGTCTACACGAACTCTGCGTATGCCTATGGCGTGTGCCATGTTCACGCTAACATTTGGAAACAAAGGGGATTTCGCAGAGCTGATGGCACCCCTGTAACTCATGGAACTGCCATCCTCGATCTGTTAGAAGCCATGTCGCTTCCCATAGCCCTAGCTGTCATTAAATGTCCAGCCCACCAAAAGACCAACACACTGATAGCTACAGGCAATAACCTTGCAGATGAAGCAGCCAAACAAGCAGCAATAGGGGCAGTAATGGCACCCATATTAACCATACAAGATTGTGAACCTCTCACATCCTTGCCCTCCCTTATAGCCGCTCAAGATAGAGTAGATGAGGCTGAGAAACGCTTATGGGTAAAACGGGGAGCTATTAAGAATACGCAAACGGGCCCAACACGGGGTCCATTGCATGGAGTTTGGCTAGATGCCCATGGCCGCTTTGTACTACCAACCTTACTACTAAGACATGCAATAATTTGGGCGCATGGTAGTGACCATTGCGCAAGGGGGGAGATCCTAAGGAAACTGCAAGCAGTATGGTGGTCGCCATTCATGGCAGCCACGGTGGACAGAGTACTAAATGAATGTGACGTTTGTGCAGAATACAACATCAGGAAAGTTTTTTCGGCCCCATTGGCACATATACCACCCCCAGACGGACCATTCAGACACCTCATGATGGACTATATAGACATGGGACCACAGTCAAGAGTAAGGGGACTGAGATATGTTTTAGTGGTCATATGTAGATATAGTAGGTGGGTGGAGGCAAAAGCCACTGCAAAGTCAGATCACAAAACAGTCGCAAAATTTTTGTGTCAGGAAGTTTTCCCGAGATTTGGAATGCCAGACACCATATCATCAGACAACGGCAGCCACTTTGTGTCCAATGTCATACAAGAGACACTAAAGCAATTAGGAATCTAACAAAAATTTGGCTGCGTTTACCATCCCCAATCGCAGGGAGCAGTAGAAAGGGCAAATGGCATCTTGAAAACAAAAATAGCCAAGATAGTGGCAGACAGCAGAAACAAGCTTAACTGGGTGGATGCCTTACCACTTGCACTAATGTCTATGCGTTCACAAGCCAGCCGAGTCACGCATCTAACACCGCATGAAATGCTTATGGGCCGGCCCATGCCGCTACCATACTTAAGAGGTCCCCATGAGGGACCGTCCCTGGAACAGTTGCAAGATGAAATGTTTGAATACTTACGAAGTCTAACTTGTATCCACAGGGCTGTGCTCCTTTCACTTGCTGGAACACAGCCCTGTGGATACAAGTCTAACTTGTATCCACAGGGCTGTGTTCCAGCAAGTGAAAGGAGCCACAGAGGACAGAGGGGTCGACATCCCTGCAGACCTCCAGAGAATACGGCCTGGAGAACAGGTGTACGTCAAGGTGTTCAAAAGAAAGTGGGACCAACCGCGAAGGGAAGGTCCATACAAGGTCATATTAGCTACACCAACTGCCTTGAAAGTCGAAGGTAAGGACGTTTGGTTCCATCTTAACCACTGCTGCAGAGCTAACACCTCAGAGAGACCACCTGTTCCCCGACCTAGAGCCAGGCAGAGAGCAGTAACTCCAGAGCCACAAGGGGACGGCGAAGCCGCCCCAAGGGCAATAAGGGATCAACCAGAAGGGGATGGCGACGCCTCCCCACAGGAACAGGGGGCAAGAAGGTCTACGCGCGTGGCACAGAGACGCAGGGCACAGAGAGCCCAGAGTGACAGCAGCGGTTCAGCCCAGAGTGAGAGCAGTGGGTCCTTACCAGAGAGGGTATCAACAGGAGCAGAGAGCTCTTCAGAGGGAGGCTCCTCATCCCCCGGGACTGACAGCCAACCTCAGTCTCATGAGTCATCACCTACTAGTGATAGGACAAATCATGAGGGGACAAGTGCAGAGAGAGAGGTGGCAGCAGAGGCAGAAGGATCGGAGGGAGTGGGAGCAGAGACAGAAGGAGAAGAAAGAGAGGAAAGCCTTAGCTCAGAAACAGGCAAAGCTAGAGACCCAGAGAGGTCAGACTCAAACTTGAGCTCAAGCTCTGACTCAGACTCAAACTCGAGCTCAAGCTCAGACTCAGACTCAAACTCAAGAGACTCAGACACAAGAGACTCAGACCCCGGAGAGGGACCAACCCCCCGGCAGACCTAAGGGTTCAGTCAGCATGCAACGAGGAGCTAAAGTAGGAACAATAGCTGTAATATTACTAACCCTATTGCTCATCGCAACAAGAGTACACCAGAGTGAGGGAGCAGCACAGGGTAAAGAAGGCCAGAAAGAGAAAGGCGAGTGCTTACTGGCGCTAGGAGCTTTGGCTGCAAAACAGGGAAAACTACCTTACAGGGAAACGATACAACTAACCTACTATAAATCACATGCTTACGATGATGTATTGGTGGAGGGCCCAGGAGACATTAGACTGCATGAACGATCCACAGGATCACGCTGTAGCGTGGAAGGAATGGTGACAGCAAGAGTTTGGTGTAATATGAGAGGTTGTACTAATATGGAAGTAGGGTTCACTATATCCCTAAAAGTGGCACGACAATGGCTTCAATTAGGCCCCAGATCCCCAAGGAAGCCAAGAGATGTGCCAGTACAACGGGTGGAATTAGTAAGAACCTCCACTTGGAAGTCCAATGCCTTCTATCAATGGCTGGAATACTCTGCTAAACAGGTAACCAATATTACGTGTGTAGCATGCCACAGAAGGAGGGGCCTACCTAGGGTGAGGCCTCTCCCTGACATAGATAATTGCTGGAAGCAGGATAAATGTTTTGCTGCATGTGTCATGTGGATGGCAGCGGGTAGAGAGAGATGGACCAACACAACGGCTATCTGTCCAGAAAATCTTAAAAACGCCTCTGATCAGTTCCAACAAGAATTCCAGGTACCTCCAGTAGTACATTTGACACCAGACCTCATATTCCCATTTTGCGTAGCACGAGGAAACAGGATAGAACATTGGCTAAATAATGCCACCCATACTAACACTTCCCTGGAGGCGGAGAGGCTGATCCGATGCAGGTATGAAAAGATCATAGGAAATGTGTCCTCGTCAGCAGGTACTCTGCAGCTCTCAGAGGCGCAGAAGGTATGTAATACAACTCGAGAAGCCAAAATCCAATGCCACCAGGTGGTCAATGGAGGTGATGATTCCATAGTTCTAGGCCAAAATTATAATGATACCACCTGGATTTGGGTACTAAACTTGACCGATGGTACCACTCCACTGGTGGACATATTTTGGATATGTGAAAGTGACCTTCAGGTGAAAGCAGTACTGCCAGCCAATTGGACACACTCTGTGCCCCAGCAATGTTAACAGGACCAATTACGATACTCAGTTTAACTAACAGCACCCCAGCGAGACGCCGTAGGTCATCTGAACCTCAGGGACGTTCCTGGGAGGAAGATACTAGTGTATACATTACATGGGACCAGGTACCACAAGGAGTCCCTAGGGATCAACAGGCTATAGTAGATGAATGGATAGAGACGGGTAGAGTATTGGGCTCATGGCCAATTTGGGGAACCGTAGTGAATGCTCAATATATAGCCCGTAATAGCCGTTGGGTAAATTATTTGTGGTATAACCAACAAAGATTTGTGAATTGGACTATAAGGGCCCTTGAAGGAGTAAACGAGCAATTACATGCCACATCCCTAATGACGGTACAGAACAGACTTGTCATTGAGACCCTGCTAGCCCATGATCAAGGCTTCTGCGATATAATAGGGGAACACTGTTGTACTGTCATTCCAATGCACACGGGGGAGGGTGGCAATTTGACCAAAGCTTTGGAAGGCATGCGTACCTTACGAGATCAGCATGTACAGCACTCAAACTGGAACACCAGGATCCCCTCAATGTGGGACTGGTTATCAGCATTATCCCCTGAAAAAATATTAAAAATGATGGGAATGTTATTGGGAATTGTTGTGTTGGCCCTTCTCACGATAGCCTGCTGTGTTCTTCCCCTGGTGCGGCTTGTAATCAAGCGGACAATGACAAGTGTTACAGGACAATTTGTCGTAATAGACCAAAGGCCACGGCCCACCGGCACTGAATCTTATGAAGACATGACTGGTTCCCAAAGACAGCTCCTTAAAAAACAAGAGCAGGGCACAGGTGAAAAATGTAGAAATCAGTATGAGGTAATGCTACAAAACAGGGCATTGGGAATTGCTCAATATGGTCAGAGATCTAAGTCAGCAGAAGAAGTGTATGATGAAATTGCACAAGAAGACCCTGATACCTTCGCTGTCACCAGACCATTACTATTACTCACCAACACTTAAACTTCATTATCACTAATATACTAATCCTTCTTGCGTGGCTTATGTGTAACATAAACCTAAGAGTAAATAGGGAAGAGGAAAAAACTATTATAGGGAGAGTGCACTAAAATATTCTTTACACCTTTAAGATAAAAACAGACTATGGCTGGGTCTTGGATGTCACCACATCCATACCAGCAGAACCAGGGGGACCAGCCTGTGTTCTGGTACCAGCAGCAGGGATCTCGTGTGATGAGACCCCCATCCCCCTGAGTTGCCACTGGACGAGCTCTACAATCAACTCCACACCCCACAGCCAGCGATCCAGACACTGAACCACCCTCCATCGACCAACCTGATCCGCTATCTACTGTCCCGCCCAAACCCAGAACCAGTTGCAGGCCCCAGCTTCGCGGAAACCTGCCCTGAATCACTCAACCCAACTGCCAATACCTCCAGCCAGGGAGGTCAAACCCAGGTGGGTCCTGGGCCAGGAGCAGATTGGCCTGTTCTTACTCCAGATTGGACTATTACAACTCCAGGCCCACATTACCCCCCCCCCCCCCGGTACCAGCTACCTGACCCAGTACAGCCCCAGACACCCTCCACCTCACAAGCACCATCCCAAGATGAACCTCCTCAACCCGATGATCACAAAGACATGTTGCCAGTATTTTCCCCTGCCTCATCCGCCACGACGGAGGACAGTGCTGATTATTCACATAGCTATTCACCAACCACCCCACCACCTGTTAAGCCACGTCGGGCTAGCCCACCACCTCGAAATGTGGGTCACCTGAGCGTGCACGGGCTAACACCGACAACCCGCACTCTCCTAGAGAAGGAGTACAATGTGGACCCGGACGCAGTAGAAATCAGCTTCCCATGTCTGCCAGATGGAGCACCAGTAACAGCACAACATCTGAAACTGACAGCCGAGCTGCGTAACCAGTTTCATTTTGTTCCCGTGTTGCCCTTGCAGCCTTCCCCTCGACCTGCGAAAGAAGCTTCGCAGAGTCCGCCACGGAACCTACGCAATCAGGAAGGGAGAAAGCAAGGGAATGCACAGGGCGCACTTGCATCGACTCGAGCAGCAGGCGCTGGATCTGCGGGGCCAAGTCCGCGAACTGACTCAGGCCAGGGACACCTTACAGCAGCAACTTAATGCTTATGAGGCCACACAAGAAGAGGTCGACGCGCTGAAGGGTCAGCTGGCAACATACTGACGCTTGCGGATGCCAGCCTACGGGTTCGAGGGACTGTAAGGGGACAATGTTAACAACCACGGTAGCTATGAATCCTGCCATGAATCCTGCCAAATGTAATCACTATATGTGAAACTTATCAGGTATTCTCTGTAGCACATGTTAGTACTGACTGTAGTCACAATCACTGTATACGAATGTCATTCTATATCCTTATGCCACAAGATGACATTATTAGGCTAGCTCTTATTCTCTGTGACTTATGTGTGATATATGTGTGATATCTACTAATGATCTACTGATATAATCACTGGAAAATGAAATTATGTATGGTGCTAACAAATCTTAAGCTAATGTTATGGGACTATATAGTCCCAAAGGGGGGATATATATATTTTCACCCCATTTTCTGTGATTTGAAAGTGTTGTGTGGGACTATGGAGCCCCAAAGGGGGAAATGTAGTGTAAAAGTCAAAACCCTCATCAGATGTTAGACCATATAAGTTGGATAAGATACAAATAGCTATATAACCATGTTAGTGTGTAGACGTTTGCAAAAACTAATCCTGCATTCATGTGTAATATGCAATATAACGGTATGAACTCTTAGTGACATCTCAGCTGTGAACTCTTAATGACACACATAACCTATCACGCGCTGTGTAATGATATAATGCATTAACCTACACTCACATGATGTTGTGAACTTATAGTGACACTCATACAAGTTGCCACGTGCTGTGACAGCACACTCACTTGATTGTACTGCCTAAATGCACTTAAGAGTTTATATAAACGGGAAAAAGTCACACACACACACTCAAATGATTGTATCACGAAGGACTGTAGCATGTGAGTCCCCAGAGATCACATGTTTTTCAAAAATAGAGCACGAGGGACTGTAGCATGTGAGTCCCCAGAGATCACATGGTTTTTTAAAAAATAGAGTGAGAGCGATTCCGGAAATACTGGTGGCAGATTCCAGTTGAGCAGGAATAAAGGCAAAAGTCTGCTACCAGTAAAAACGGATCGAAGTGGGAAGGACTACAGAAATAGGTGGAGATCTCTTCGACCTCCACCAGCATATAAGCCAGAGCGCTGAAAGCAGGTTTTCAGTCGTCCTCCGGAGGCTGACTCGTGAGTTTGTCTGTGTTGTTGCCTGTGAACACAATAAACTCGATTGCACCAGATTCTGCCTATCTCCAGTGTTTTTCTAAGTACCTGCCAGCCGAACCTAAGATACTGAATTGACAACAAAAAGACATTTTAGAAGAAACAAGGAGGACGGGGTCGGGAGCCGTCAGGCCCAATTCCAGGCACCGATTTCAGTCACCTCACTCTCTCTCTGCCCTTCTGCCAGGTGCACCTACTTCATCACCATGGCAACCGCTGTCACACACAAACTCACAGAAACATGATGTGTGTGTGTGTCTAAATCTTACATGCAGACATGACAGGGGCACAATCTCCATTTTAACCCTTTAGGTGCCAGAGTTTATTGAGGAAAATATTCCATTTTCATTTCAACGTTTCAAAAGGCTGTGGCTTGAAAGTGGTGAGAGATAAAGGCATACTGTAAATGAGAAAACTATTCATCATGACCCAAAGTTTGTCATGGGAAACTCATCTAATTTGCATATTGTGACGTCACTAGGCGGTGGCCATATTGGATTTCATACATCTCAGTAAAACAACATTTTGAACATATTTACACAGTAGATTTATTTTGTTTTGTGTTGTTTTTGTCATCTCTTCCTCAAAATAAAGGAAGAGGAATCTGATGGGAATAAATTCACTCATCTAATTTGCATATTGTGACATCACTTATAAATACCTACAGCTATAGAAAGCATTCAAACATCAAAACGTTCAGCTCTGTAAGGATTTTTTGATGTTTGTGGCAATGTGTTTGATATTTCTAAATAATTGACGATGACGACATAAGCTGAAGGCTGAAACCGGCACGAGTGCGAGGTCCCGCCCAACGCTGCTTGCAGCTTTAATTTTTTTTTCTTCTGCCCATTTGATCGCATTTTTCACTGCCTGAACATACCCCAAAACTCACCAAACTTGGAATATAAGTCACACCTGGCAAAAAATTTTATAATCTATTGTCGTCCTGAATTTCCACCACTAGGTGGCGCTATTATTAAGGAAAGTGCATTTTGGCTCATAACTCTCATATACTTTGTCGCACATTCAAAAACCTTATATCCACGAGTTCAGTGAATTGAGCTGAATCTTGTGGTATAGGCCACGCCCATTTCCACCTACCATTTTTTTCCGCAAATTCGCAAAATGTCGCAAACATACTTTTTCGAACTCCTCCCATGCAATTTCACCGATTGGCACGAAACTTTGCACACAGCATCTGTGGACCCTCCTGACAAAAAGTTATTTTGATATTCCAAAGAATACTCAAGTTATTAAATAACAACTTCCTGCAGATTTCGTTCTAAACAGGAAGTGCTGCATATCTCCACATTGGTGTATCCGAATGACATGAAACTCAGGTTACCACTTCCCCATGAGCCCCTGAGACTCTTTGCAAAGTTTCGGGTGATGACCACAAGGTGGCGCTCTTTAAATTGAAGTATTTTATATCTCAACATTGGTTGGGCGGATTAACACGAAACTTGGTATAATTATTGTCAATGCCCTCCAGAGGATATCTGATGAAGGACTTACCAATCCGCCACTAGGTGGCGCTCTGGTGACCGTCTAATTTAATATTTGGCACTGTGCCAACACCATAACACTCATGGAAATAAAATTGATAGGGGTAGTATAGACTGGCCCCTGTAACTCACACACCAAAAATGACCAGCAGGTGGCGCTATTTTCAATGCAAAAGCGTTTTTGGCTTATAACTCCCACATAATATGTCGCACATTGTTAAACCTTCTATTTACGTGTTCTCTGAATTCAGCTGAATTGTGTGATGTAAGCCACGCCCACTTTTGCAGTAACTTTCCATTCGCTAAATCGCCACAAATGAAAAACATACTTTTTCGAACTCCTCCTAGGCAATTTGACTGATTTGCACCAAACTTTGCATGAAGCATCTGTGGACCCTTCTGACAAAAAGTTATCAAAAGAATTTTGATCGTCCAAAAAATGCCCAAAATATAAAACAACAAATTCCTGCAAATTGTTTTCAAAACAGACAGTCTTTCATATCTTGACCAAATACAGTCGGATTACCACAACACTTTCGTTAATTGTGTTCCATGGCCCGATGAGGGTTTGTGCAAAATTCGGTGCAAATCGGCCAATAGGTGGCGCTCTGGTGGCAGTCTATTTAGTGTGAATGGAAGTAAATTGGAAAATCTTCAAATCCTCTTCAAAACTCATCGACTTTCAACCTCTTCTTGTCCCTCATACTTTGAGCTAGAGACACCATGTCAACTTTTACAGAGTCAGAAGACCTTGAACTATTGGGCATGTATTCAGCTTCTACTTTTTCGAAAAATACATACGTGAAAACCCCTCCCAATAGGGATTTTTTTTTTGGAGTAGGAAGATAAAAATGTGTATGTATGTGTAAGTTGCCCAGACGCACAAAAAAGTCTCTGGCACCAATGCTCTACTCCAAACAGGAAGTCGGCCATTTTGATTCAAACTTTTCATTTTGCTGTCGATTTTGTGATTTCCACACCTTGTAATTTTACAAACTCTACAGATACAAAAACAACAATCAGTAGTCATTTATTTTTTTAATTTTGTCAACAACTCCCTTTCCATGTTTATGCTTCTAATTTGCTGCAACATTAAAGGTAACTTTAATAGCCTTTAATGTAGGTCCTGGGGACCTGGGGGTGAGCTGACCTGAGGTTCTGGGCCCAGTATTTCAAAACTTGTAATCTGGATCAGAATTATCCGGATAATGAAATCCTCCTTCTCTCAGTCAGGGATCAATGTGATCCTGCTAACTTTATCTAGGTATTTCAAAACATTGGCAGGGTGGATCACCTTGATGCCAATCTGACTGCATACGGATTTCCAAATCTCACGACTTCGCCCCCGGATCTGAAACGATTCCCCTTTGGGGGCGTGGCTTTCAGATTATGACCCGTTACACTGTGTCTACATGGCGGTTGGTAGCACAGCTTTCGCATCAAAATGTAAATATACCATTATCTAATGTGTAGCGTTTTTAAGACCATACGAAGGCCACTCACCATCTGATGTGAGCCAGCTATTTGAATTGTCACGTACTTAAAACGTGGGCGTACCGATCTCTAATTGAGCCGAGGTCATGCTAACAGTAGCTAACACGGCTCCATTGACTGGAGTCAGCTGTCAGTCAGTGTTGGAGCAGAGAGGGGAGGGGCAAGGCGTCCCCACTTGGTACCGTAAGCGTGTTTGTGTGTATGGAGTGTGTGTGATACGGTAGAACAGTCAGAGTTTGGGACGGAGTATTTTACATGCTACCCCCTGGAGTGTTACCGGAGTTTTTGGAGTGCTCAAATAAATGGGCCTTTTTCCCGAACGTAAGAACAGGATGTCGCGCAACACCCCATAACGTTACAGCTTTCACAGGCTGCCTTTGTCGGACGGCGAGATGCTGAAGTTGTGGCTAACTTAGTTGTGCTACAAATGGATGCTAACACTCCTGTCCAGACACTGCGCCTTGCAGACCATCAGGTCTGCAGTGCTCACTTCTCCCAAGATGACGAGATCACGAGTAGAGAGAGCTACAGACACAGTGGAGCAAAGCTCATTGTATTCAGACCTTCAGCAGGAGATCACAAACCGCTGGTAAGTAACGTTAACGTTAGAGTTACAACTGCTAGCTGCAAACAGCCTGCTAACGACGGCTGAATTATTAATAAATGGTTGTGTGTTGACGTTCACATCACGCTATCCCGACGTGCTTTAGGTAACTTATAATTTGTGGTTTATTAGCGTTATAAGCGTTCAGCCTCTAATGTGTGTGTAACTGTTAGCGCATCTCATTTGGTCAGCACTCGGCTAACTCCCGGGAGCATTCTCGGTGGTTGATGTTAGCCGAGACATGCCGGTGATTGAACACTCGCTGAGCTAATGTGGACTAATGTTTGACTCCGTGGTCTGTTGTAGAGCATTGTGTTGTGTTTCGTGCACGTGCAGGTGTACGGGGGTTGCCGTGTGTTTGTATATCCGTTATTGTTCAATAAACATGCATTTTATCTCGGGATGTCTTGAAATTTTCTTCACCCCTTCTTCGTCCTGCAATGAATGAGTGCACCGGCTTTCTACTGCACCACAGTGCCACTTTAGCAGTTGGGAGGTGTATTGCACATTGGTAGTAAGTGTGCAATCTGTGTCTATGAGATCAGAACATTACATGTTTGATTTGAACGTTTATGAAGACGTGAATCAGTCGAGACCGGGAACCCCCAAACGAAAAATGGGGTTCGTTTTCAAGACGTTCATGCAATGAACGTATTAGTCCAAGGCTAGTGCAGTATGTAAACACAGGCCGTGTCTTCACATGTCCGCGCTGCCATCTAGAGACTGCTTCACGCATGCTCCCAGAGCGCTGAGTTTTTTGGGAGATGTAGTCAGTGTGGTTGCTTTGGGTCTTCTGTGTTGCATTTGACATTGTTAAATGTGTAAATAATATGTAGGTAGATTCATGTTATATGTATGGCAACAGTCTTGTTTAGAATGATAGCTGATGGAGAAAATATTAACCAGCTTAAAGACTTATGTTCTATTTATTGTGTGGAAAGTGGAAACAGCTGGCATATGACGCCTGCTTAGGGTGTGTAACCATCTTTATCCATTTTCGCCAGTAATGGAAAAAATAATTGCCATTCCTAATCAAAATTGTGAGATAAAAAGTCATCATTACGAATGTAGCCTAGTTTTAAAATTAATTTGTGGCATGTTGTCTTGTAAGGCGTGTGACATCACGGTGGCTGCAGATGGGACAGAGGATGAGATGATTCACTGTTTCAAGGCAGGACAACTAGTACACTGTGGTGTAGTCAAGAGTAAATATTGGTGATTTACAAAAACACCAAAAACTACTTTTACTGTTAATGTAAAGGTTGGTACTATAAACAATACAGTACTTTCTTTGTAATACTATATAGAAAATAATCATTTTTACTGAATATTTCTGCTGTTTAAATTAAAAAAATACAGTATTTGTATTTTCAAATTTGGCTGTGATTTTTTTTAAAAATTTTTATTGAAAGCCTCCTTCAAATAGTAGCCTGCCCCTATTTGTAGCCTGGTCCCAAAGTATTTATTTGTTAATAGTAGCCCCGGCTACTATTTGAGGAAATCTGTATGTATGTAACATACAGTCACTGGCCACTTTGTGTACACCTGTGTAATCTAATGCAATCCAGTAGAACGACTATACCATGATTTTTTCCCTGAAGCTTATAAATTTTCAGTTATTGTTGACATCGTCTAGAAAGTGGTGACTCTACTTTGTTTATTATTAAGGTCATAGCGAATGGTGGTGGTGTACTGGGGTGGCCTCCTAATTTTGTCTAATTGAGGAGGACAAAATATTAGGAACACAAATATATTGCACTCCAGTACACCAACACCACACACTACGACCTCAATAATAAAGTAGAATAATCACCTTTCTGACAAAGGCTGAAAATGTAAAAGCTTTGTAAACGTAAATGTGTGGCAGAGCTGTTGAATTGACTTGTATTAGATTGCACAAGTGTACCTAATAAAGTGGCCAGTAAGCCCCACATTAACACCACCAATCCATGCCTGCTCTGGGTCTCCCCGCAGCCCCTGGTTGCTCAACAGCCTCAGCCCCTCAGACCATGCTGATTAAAAGTTATTAAAAGCTTTTCTCTATGTCAAGGGGTGTGGCTACTATGACGTTGTCCTCGCCACCAAATATGTTTGGCTTTTTGATGGCTTCAGTGACATCATATTCACATGAAATTGATACACAGGTCAAAAATAGCAAGCTCATACATCTGATAGGGGCGTCACCCATGGGGGGGACAAAATGCCTCTATAGCGCCCCCTTGAAATTTCAGAATACCCTTCCCATAGGGGGTTTTTTGGAGTAGGAAGATGAAACGTCACACAACGTCAGGGTTAACTTACTCTGAGTTTTCACATAACCGCTTCAGTGATGCGCACTGCTGCCCCCCATGCAGGAGAGCGAGGGCCCGGTCACAGCTGCTTGCAGCTTTAATTATTATTGATATTGCATTACAAAATGACTTACATGATTAAAAAATTTTAAAATTGGCAAATATATTTTCTGTCAGTTCAATAATTGACTCATAGTTCCAGCTGTACTTTTACATTTTCATATGTTTCAATGGCAAAATCTTAATTTGTAAAGTAATAGGTAACTAAAGCTGTCATATAAATGTAGTGTGGTAGAGGCAGACTGTGGGGCAGCTGTGGCATGAGAAGAGTCAGATTTGTACTTACAGTACCTGAGTAAATTTTGTTTATTTAAAAGGATCCCCATTAGCTGACGCCAAGACGACAGCTAGTCTTCCTGGGGTAAATGTGTTTAGTTACATTCCACCATTGGGTGCAGTTAATGTTATATTATTTTCATGACTTTGTCAGTATGACTCAACTTGTGACCTGCTTGACCTGACCAATGACTTGATTTGACTTGCTTGACTTACAGCGAGGACTCGACTTGACTTGCTTGATTTTCACCAGAGAGACTTGGGACTTGTTTGAGACTGGAAGGTTATGACTTGAGACTTACTAATGACTTGCACATGTGTGACTTACTCCCACCTCTGCTGCTCACAGAGCCCCCTTAGGGAGCTATAGACGGTGATGGTGATGCGGTAAAGTGATGACAGCAGAGAGACATGATATCCTTTAGCAAGGATGATCACACACACACACACACACACACACATTATAACTGAGAGGTAGAACTTAAACTGCTAATTATACCTCTGCTTCAACTTGCACAAAGTTGCATTTCTTCTACACTTATAGTATATGTACCAATTTAACATGTATTATGACATATTGAGTCCGATCATTATTTTCCATTCAGACAGAAATATGGAGGCAATTAACTGAGATGAATTTATGGCTTTACTCTTCTGTTCTGACAGATTTGACATCCACACACCAAATACACAGTGGGAGGCTCTGGGAATTTCAGTGTTATTTTATTGTGAAAAGAGGAGGAGACAGGATGAACCTCAGGTCGTGCTGCTGTAGGATCAACACCACTCTCCCACACTCAGTATACAGTACACAGTCAATTATAGCGCCTGGAAATGAATGGAATAAAACAGAACAGTGAGAGGCTGTCCCAGGAGGAAACAGGAGATGCAGGGAGTTTAGGTCTGTTGCCATGGTGATTGCAAGGAAGGAGTACAGGTAAATTGTCTGAGATTAAATAAATAAATTAATAGCGCCTGTTTGAATGAGAGTCTCGCCCTCCTCTGAGATGTCCCCTCTAAGGCAGTGTGGGTACAGCACAGAGTGTCCCACACACACACACACGCACGCACGCACGCATGCACGCACACACACACACACACACACACACACACACACTTCACTGTACAGGTTACAGCACAACATCCACACCATCTGGCCCCATGTGAAACTGCTGGGAACACTCAGGAGATCAGAGGGCGTGTGATCTCTGCTCACTGAAGGAGGATGTACAAGATGACAGACACATGAAACCTGGCAGGCCCACTGAGGAGACACATTTAATAAATGCTCTTACAATGTAATAAGCCTTCCACCCATACTAATTTATCAAAGGAAATGACTTAACTGCATCCCACTGGACATGTTCTTCACACTTGCCCTGTATATAACAAACAAAGAATTGCAGAAAGCCTCTCTGAAGTAATCAGAGAAGCAGCTAGCTCACTTTATAGAAAGATGATGCCCCCAATTCCCAATCAAAGCACTGAGTGGTCAGCTGTTTCTGGCTTAAAGGTCTTGTGTGTGGGATTTAGTGGCTTTTAGTCAGTGAGGTTGAACCAGTGGAGTAGTGGAGGGTATACGCAGGTATACAAGGTTTATCCTCCTTTTCTGGTCATTTACAGTATACCCACCTATCAACCAACAAGCCATTGGAATATATACAGTACATGATCTGGGTGAATACTCGATTCTGACTGGCGGCTTTAAAAACTGATAATGCATACCTACCGAGTAGTTCTGGTGAAACTGTGCGGTCACCATTCTTAAAGGATAACTTCGGTATTTTTCAACCTGGGCCCTATTTCCCCATGTACAGTACAGGCCAAAAGTTTGGACACACCTTCTCATTCAATGCGTTTTCTTTATTTTCATGACTATTTACATTGTAGATTCTCACTGAAGGCATCAAAACTATGAATGAACACATGTGGAGTTATGTACTTAACAAAAAAGGTGAAATAACTGAAAACATGTTTTATATTCTAGTTTCTTCAAAATAGCCACCCTTTGCTCTGATTACTGCTTTGCACACTCTTGGCATTCTCTCGATAAGCTTCAAGAGGTAGTCACCTGAAATGGTTTTCCAACAGTCTTGAAGGAGTTCCCAGAGGTGTTTAGCACTTGTTGGCCCCTTTGCCTTCACTCTGCGGTCCAGCTCACCCCAAACCATTTCGATTGGGTTCAGGTCCGGTGACTGTGGAGGCCAGGTCATCTGCCGCAGCACTCCATCACTCTCCTTCTTGGTCAAATAGCCCTTACACAGCCTGGAGGTGTGTTTGGGGTCATTGTCCTGTTGAAAAATAAATGATCGTCCAACTAAACGCAAACCGGATGGGATGGCATGTCGCTGCAGGATGCTGTGGTAGCCATACTGGTTCAGTGTGCCTTCAATTTTGAATAAATCCCCAACAGTGTCACCAGCAAAACACCCCCACACCATCACACCTCCTCCTCCATGCTTCACAGTGGGAACCAGGCATGTGGAATCCATCCGTTCACCTTTTCTGCGTCTCACAAAGACACGGCGGTTGGAACCAAAGATCTCAAATTTGGACTCATCAGACCAAAGCACAGATTTCCACTGGTCTAATGTCCATTCCTTGTGTTTCTTGGCCCAAACAAATCTCTTCTGCTTGTTGCCTCTCCTTAGCAGTGGTTTCCTAGCAGCTATTTGACCATGAAGGCCTGATTCGCGCAGTCTCCTCTTAACAGTTGTTCTAGAGATGGGTCTGCTGCTAGAACTCTGTGTGGCATTCATCTGGTCTCTGATCTGAGCTGCTGTTAACTTGCCATTTCTGAGGCTGGTGACTCGGATGAACTTATCCTCAGAAGCAGAGGTGACTCTTGGTCTTCCTTTCCTGGGTCGGTCCTCATGTGTGCCAGTTTCGTTGTAGCGCTTGATGGTTTTTGCGACTCCACTTGGGGACACATTTAAAGTTTTTGCAATTTTCCGGACTGACTGACCTTCATTTCTTAAAGTAATGATGGCCACTCGTTTTTCTTTAGTTAGCTGATTGGTTCTTGCCATAATATGAATTTTAACAGTTGTCCAATAGGGCTGTCGGCTGTGTATTAACCTGACTTCTGCACAACACAGCTGATGGTCCCAACCCCATTGATAAAGCAAGAAATTCCACAAATTAACCCTGATAAGGCACACCTGTGAAGTGGAAACTATTTCAGGTGACTACCTCTTGAAGCTCATCGAGAGAATGCCAAGAGCGTGCAAAGCAGTAATCAGAGCAAAGGGTGGCTATTTTGAAGAAACTAGAATATAAAACATGTTTTCAGTTATTTCACCTTTTTTTGTTAAGTACACAACTCCACATGTGTTCATTCATAGTTTTGATGCCTTCAGTGAGAATCTACAATGTAAATAGTCATGAAAATAAAGAAAACGGATTGAATGAGAAGGTGTGTCCAAACTTTTGGCCTGTACTGTATATGTGTGCGTATGATTCATAGGTACAACTCATTCTAAATTTTTTCGCCACTGACCGGTTCAGATCGCCAGTGTTATCTCTGTAGATAGCATACTAGCCTTTCCCTTACCTCTGGGCTGTGTGATGTCACGAGCTTTGCTCCACTGTGTCTGTAGCTCTCTCTACTTGTGGGACAGCCGTTTTCTTGAGGAAGAGGTGTTTCGGGATTGGATGTCTTCTCTTCTTCGGCTGGCAGTAGTCATTTTGGGAGAAATGAGCACTGCAGACCCGGTGGTCGGCAAGGCGCAGTGTCTGGACAGGAGTGTTAGCATCCATTTGTAGCACAACTAGCCACAACTTCAGCATCTCGCTGTCCGACAAAGGCAGCCTATGAAAGCTGTATGGGGTGTTGCGCGACACCCTGTTCTTGCGTTCGGGAAAAAGGCCCGTTTATTTGAGCACTCCAGAAACTCCGGTAACACTCCAGGGGGTAGCACGTAAAAGACTCCGTCCCAAACTCTGACTCTTCTAGCGTAACACACACACTTCATACACACAAACTCACTTACAGTACCCAGCGGGGCAGCCCTCCCCCTCTCTGCTCCAACACTGACTGACAGCTGATTCCACTCATACCACACTCACCACTGCCCCAGGGTCGCTACAATATGCTATTTACGGAGATAGCACTGGCGATCTGAACCAGTCAGTGGCAAAAAAAAGCACTTTTAATGCGCAAACTTATACGGGACGCATTTGCCCCTGTTACCGTTTTAGCTCGTTTCGCGGCTCCCAGCTGCATCTGCCTCCCTTAATACTGAACCAATTTTAGAACGAGTTGTACCCATGAATCATACGCACACATATGCACACATACACATGGGGATATAGAGCCCAGGTTGAAAAATACCGAAGTTAATTAATGTGCTGCATATAAAATAGCATCAACCTGTATCCACTATTCGCTATTGTATACGCTATTCAATTTGTTACCTCAGACTGCAGTCAACAGTAACGTTTCCTTTGTTCTTGAAAATCTTGATATTGACTTGGGGACAATGGTATGGCTGGGCTGAAAAACTTTAGATTTTGATTGCAAAAAGGATTAAAATGTAAATGATTTTTTTTTTCTTTGGAAAGTGACCATGCAAGCAGGATAATGCCCATTGAGGTGTCCTTTCAGGAATTAATGGCTGTCGCTGTGCATCGGACACTTCACCACTCCATGTCGGCAATTAAGGAGAAATACGGTGATAAAACACAAATGGCCCAACCTAGAGCCAGTGTTTGTGTTTCTAATGTAATAAAAATACAGCGATTCTTAGATTCAGGGCCCAGTTGTTAAAAAATTTAATCTGGATCAGAATCCCATGTCATGCTGTCCAGGATTAGATAATTCATCTTTATTTTGTACTGGTCTTTCAAAGCAATCCTCGATTGGATCACCCTGATCCAGATACAAACTTTACAAGGTTACCAAATCCAGATAACTAGTGCTCTACATGGGCCTACACATCTTAATGTAGGTAGTCTGCCAACAAACACTCTGCAATTACTACTTATCACTGTAGGTGCCACCAAAGAGACTGAAACATAGATTTTTGAGAATATAACTTCAAATACTTTTGTTTGATGCTGACATTTGGGGGATTATTTAATTGGAAAAACATTTTTTGTCTTTTTTTTTTTAATTTACTTTACAGTACCAAAAGCCTTATTAGGTAGCCTCTACTTTATCTATTTTATCACAGTAACTGTTTAAAAAAATCAAGTGCAGAATATAAATAAATATATACATATTTTACAGATTTCAAAGTTTTATTACATTGATCCAGATCAAAACCAAGACTGGATTATAGGATTTGATCCAATTTCAGAATCTTTTTTCCCCACCATTTTGAAGATCTGATTGCCAAAATCCAATTACATTCCTTCTGAAGAACTGGGCCCTGGTGATTACAACACAAAATCCTTTTGAATCTCTGAACATATCAGAGATGTGGGTGTTGATTCAAAGTTTTGAAACCAAACTATTACAGAGCAACTCTGCAGCAAGCAGAGTGCTTGCCATAGTTACTGTAGCTTGTCTGTACAATGAGTGACATAGCAATGTTGTTGACATGTTTCAACATCTCAGCAGTTACGTCGGCGAGCACAATGTCATCATTACTGATAGAAACAATGGTCTTATTTGGGAAGTTAATAGTAGAAGTAAATATATATAATTTACTTCTACTATTAACTTCCCAAATATATATATATATATATATATATATACATATATACATAGTAGAAGTTAAAAAGGTTTACAGATCAAGTGTAAACAAAAAAGGCATGCCAGCAAATCAAGATTTTCACAAATGAATCATGTGGCACTTACATGAAAGCATTTTTGAGATTTTCCATTTTCTTTTCAATAACACATGAGTCTGTTTTTTTATCTATTATCCAGGAAGAAAAACAGATTCAGATTCAGCCAGAATGGTGTGAACATGACCTGAGAGCCTCAGGAGGCAGCAGGAAAATCAGAGCCTGTCTCTGCTGCAGTCACATGGGCCTCTGCAGCTCTCTGATATCTCACTGAGTGCATCTAACTGTGTGTGCCTGTGTGTGCCTGTGTGTGTGTGTGTGTGTGTGTGTGTGTGTGTGTTTGTTTGTAAATGTGTGAAGCAATCAGAGTAATGAATTGATTCCAACATCCAAACATGACAGCTCAAAAACAACAGCAGAATGAATGAAATCATGTCTACACTGTTCAAAAGCATCCCGCAGAGGGACAGTAGATATGAATGTTTGGCCCTCTGTGCTGATTATATGAAATACAGTAATGTTTTTGGTGTAATATATCACCCATGTTAACTGATTGTGTCATCCACACCGGCCGCGCCGTGCAGCTCCGCCGCCGGCCCTGCAGCGATCAATTCGGTGTCTGGTCTATTTTCTGCGCGTCCCACGAGCGAATGTGTTAAGCCGGGCAGTTACCCATGATGGAAAAACAACAGCTGGGAGCAGAATCGTTTGACTACCGGCGTGGAGAAATGCGCGACTGATGTGAACGGAGGTGCTCCGGCTCGCGCGAGAATTTCGGTGCGCTGCGCAGGCAGTGTGGCCCTGGCGTCAAATCATTCAGCACACTGTGTGAGCAGCCTACAGATTTCAACCACCAGCAGAAACGAGAGGCGAATCCCACCAATTGTGGGTTGAATGGGGGTCACAGACACAGACAGTAATGTATTCCTGTCAAATATGGCGGCCATCGGCTTACCGGCGAGGAGAAGTCGGCTCCAATAATATCCTCTTCTTGGCGTGTGGACTGCCCAGAAGTACCTGAACAGCCGAGCCAGCCGAACACAGGTATGTGACGTGTCAGAGGAGAAACGAGCCGTTCACGGCCTACAAACCTCACCGCACTTTAGGGACTGTTCTTTACTTATGAAGGGGAGGAGGGTGGCTGGTTGATTCTTATTTTATTTATTTATTTTATTTTGATCCCGCCTATGTTCATCACTCATTGATGCTGTTTTTGAAGTATGAATAAGTCAATAAGTAATTTATTTCAGTGAAATATCATTGATGTATTATAGAAAAGTGATTTATCTTTTTATAAATGACAAAAAGCACATCTGCCTCATTTTTGCTGTGATACTACTCAGAACCATGATATTTTCATTGGTATTGTACAGTGGGTCCCAATTTTGGTACCGTGACAACACTAATCTGGAGGGGGTTCATCTGCAAAAACTAATGAAAAACTAAACAACAATATTCGGTATTCGGCCAAGCGTTTAATATTATTCGGCTTTGGCTTCGGCCACAAATTTTCATTTCAGTGCATCCCTACAAAATATCTTCTGCCCTTTAAAGGAGGAGTTTGACATTTTGGGGAATATACTTATTTAGATCCTCTGGTAGGTCATTCCTGGCCATCCCTTGGTCCAACTTGAAGACCAAGGGTGACCAGGCCTTTTCTGTTCGAGCTCCTCGTCTATGGAATGGCCTGCTGGAGGAGATCAGGGAAGCTAACACATTGGGCTCTAGTTTCGCAGACCGGGCGAGGCGGGGGCGCAGCGCACCTGTGCTTCGCCAACTGGGTGTGGCCAGGCGGATTTTGCAAGTTTGGCACACCGTGCGCCTGGCGCAGCTACTCCTCTTTCCCACCTCCGTCCCTCCTACCTGCTCAAGTTGGAAAGAGGGAGGAGAGAAGGCGTGGAGTGGGGTTTACACACATCACACCAATCAAATGAGCCCCTCTCCTCGCCCTTAAATGCGCCGCGCGAAGGCGTAATGAGAGTTTATAGCCTGGTTCCAGACCATAGACCCCGCCCACTCAACTGAGTAGGCTTGCATTGAAGTCTGGCATACTTCAATGAATTTGCGATTTATCTCGTCCAAACGATGGACGGACCAATGAATGCCGGGGGTGGGGGCGGGTCTAGCGATTAGCCAATCAGCGCCACGCTGATGTCAAGCTGTACGCCGGTGGGTAACTGGTGAGGATAGCAACAATGGCGACCGCTACAGATCCTACAGACGACATTAACGATGCTATCGAGGTATTTCGCCACTACTCGCGTTAATGGAGGACCAAATTAAGGAAGCTGCTAAACTGGATTTAACGGCTGCTAAACTGGCCATGCATGACGATGGAGACATTTTAAACGGGCAATGCTCGCTTGTTTTCGGCACCCCCGAGGCATGGATACTAATGACGTCAGATTCTGGGTGAGTCGTTGATCTCTACTGATTGGTTAGGGAAAAATCAAATTCCCTCCCCCTTGTAAATCGCCTTCAATGGAAGCCATGTCAGACTGAAGGTTCTGGGAGCTTCAGTCTGACACTCAGGCTAGAGAGTTTACTCAATTAGCCATGGCAGAAGAGAGCAGCAGCATCAGACGGCCAAACTTCTCCCAGGAGGAAACTGATGTTTCGGTCCAGGAGGTCCAAGCTCGCAGTGTCCGAATATACGGAACTGCGCACGCTCTCTCTTTCTCTCTCGCAATCTCACTCTGTTTCTTTTCTTTTGACTTTTCTAAGATGACAGATGCTGAATATATACTCCCTATCTGATGCTGTGGCTGTTTGTGGTTGGCTGAGAGGGATGTGAACTCAGTTTGCAGCTGTGTTAATCAAATCAGGTTGGGTTTCCATTACGCGTGCCAAACGGTGCCAGTCCCCTTTGATCTGACATCAGATGTGACGGGACAGTCGATATAGAGATACATTTATGTGCTGATTGCAGATAGTTGCATTGAATAGTGGTTTTTGTGGGTATTTTTTGCATCATTAATGTGCCTGACATTCTGGAAACCTGCCTGTGAGGTTTTGGTGATGTGTGCGCACTGTCAGCCGGTTAGCCAAACTTCGGCTTACACCGGCTGCGCTCCGCCTACGCTGACAGTAGACCTGGTTTCAGCTGGCGAGCTTTTAGCGCACCTTCGGCAAAGCCTTTTGGCACGAAACTCACTGCACCAAGCTGCATCTGTCGACACCTCCCCCTGCTGCGCCGCCACACCCATCTCAGTGCATCTCGGTCTGCCAAACTACCAAACTGAGCGCGCCTTGGGTTGCGCTGCTCGAAACTAGCTCTGCGCGGGGTTCGCCACCCTGCGCCACGCTGCGCTGTGCCGGGAAACTAGAGCCCCTTGTCTTCTTTTAAGTCCCTTTTAAAAACTCACTACTTCAGACTTGCTTTTAACTGATTTGAATTATCTGTTTGCTTTTATTGTTTCTCATTTTGTGTTTTATTTTATTATTTTTATTTATTTTATTTCACTAACTGCCTACTTATTGTCTTTTAATATGTAAAGCACTTTGTAACTTATTTTTGAAAAGTGCTTTATAAATAAAAATATTATTATTATAATTATTATTTAATATCTTGCTGAGACTTAAAAGAGAAGATTGATAGCACACAACTAACAGCCACTTAGCTTAGCATAAAAACTTGAGAGAAAAATTAAGCTGCCCTGTGTGTATTGCTAATTAACAAGTGTTAGCATGCCAACACGCTAAACCAAGATGTGAATAATATCTGCTTAATATTAACATTTTAAGCATTGACATTGTGATCAAGCTGATATTAGGCTTTAACTTAAAGTGCAACCTCACAGAGCCATTAGTGTAGCTGTAGACTCTTAGTCTTTTTTTTTTTTTTTTTTTTTACCTTTGGACAGAGCCCTGCTTGGCAGAGGTGGAAGTAAGTCACACATGTGCAAGTCACATGCAAGTCTTAACTTATCAGTCTTAATCAAGTCCCATTTTACTTTAGTGAGAATCAAGCAAGTCAAGTCCCTGCTAGTCAAGTCATATGAAATTCTCATGATCTGGTTGGCCATTAAGCCAATAATAGAAAGATCTGGTTGGCCATTAAGCTTATAATAGAAAGCCCTTTTCCATCAAAATTAGCGTGTGTATGCAGTTTTTTTGAAAACAGGAATACCCGCTAAAAATAGGCGGTAGACTCCTTTCTCATAACCAGTAGAATAGAGGCATGCATACTGCTCGACAGCAGATGAGTATGCCTTTTTTTTTCTCACTGTGTGTCGCTTTTTATGTCAGGGACAGGCCAGAAAACAGGTGAGTAAGCAGTAGAAAGCAGCATGGAGACCAGTGAAAATGTTATGGTGCTGCTTCTTTTTTATGTCTCTTACTTATTGAGTCACTCTTTCAAACTTGGTGCTGACTAACAATGTTTGAGTGCTGCTTGGGCAGAGACAGACAATATTTGATGGTGGTGCATCATTGCATCTCACCAGTTAAGTGGCTAAAATTAGCATGTTCAACCAGGTGTTGTGTTACATTCCCTGCCAATCAGAGCCAGAACCAATAAATACCTGTAACTCATTTGACCAGGGTATGAGTGCCAAGTTTAACCTTTCCTATTAAATTAAAAAGCCAGATGTTAGCTGGTGTAAGTGGGTTTTTTGTGCAGTGGGAAAGGGGCTTTAGTTAGCTAAAAGCTGTGTATCTGTACCTTTCTTTGTGGGTTTTGTAGTGACAGATGAAGTTGGACATTGTGGTGGATGTGTAACTGATTTTTGAGCTGCAGACCTTACATACCTCTGTTCTCTATTCACTACTGTCATCAACGACATAATCCTTAAATCTAATTTTTTATTTATTTTTTTGGCCTAGCCCCCTCCAGGATAGCTGCCTCTTATGTTGACCTCAGCTGGTCTGCCATATTTTATTAGCCTACATTGCCAGGTTTGCGTGCATTGCTCTAGAAATCACATAATCATGATTCAAAAACAAAATATAAGTTCTCAATATCTAGAAAAATGCAAAAACTTGTTACAAAATCCAAGTCTTTTCAAGTTATCTGTCTCAAGTCTAAGACCGTTCTCAAGTCATGAATACAGAGTCAAAGTCAAGTCGAGTCTTTTATCAGTGTTAGTTAATCAAGTCTCAAGTCCTCAAATTTGGGACTTAAGTCTGACTGGACTCAAGTCATGTGACTGGAGTCCCTACCTCTGCTGCTCAGTGATTACCTGCTGGCTGTAGCTTTGTGGTCTATTTTACAGACATGAGTCTGATCTTCACACCAAATTTGGCAAGTAGCAAATACGTATGTGTCCGAAATTGTCAAACTATCCCTTTCATTGGTAAAGATATTTACCTGCTATGACGCTAAATGCTTCAGTGTTTATGAAAATATGTTAATCTGAGCATAAATAATAGAATAAGAACATAAGCACAAACACATTAGGGGCCCTATTTAGATGGTCTAAAACGCAAAGCGCCAGGCATGCAGTGCATGGGCGTGTCCCAGTCACTTGCTAGTTAGACAGCGCGTTTTCAGACTGTGCGCCATGGCAGAGAGTCTAAAAGGGTTGGACTTACTCTGTGAATTAGTCATGGGTGTGTTTTGGGTTTATCATTCAATAAGCCAATCAGAGTGTCACCTCTCATTCCCTTTAAAAGAGGCGCGATTGGAGCGCACGGCGGAGAGCTAGACATCACATCTGATGTCAGATCAAAGGGGATTGGCACCGTTTGGCACGTTTGGCACGCGTAATGGAAACCCAGCCTGATTTGATTAACACAGCTGCAATCTAATAAGTTCACATCCCTCTCAGCCAACCACAAACAGCCACAGCATCAGATAGGGAGTATATATTGTCATATATCTGTCATATATTCAGCAAAATAAAGTTTATCAAACGTTTTCACATCTTTGATGATCACAATTCAATTGGGAAAGACAAGTTCATTTTACAGGCTATCATCAGCCTGTGGAGGTCTGCTCGCAGTTCTGTATATTCGGACACTGCCAGCTTGGACCTCCCGGATTATGACAATCATTATTACTGCGATTAGATCATTCTGATTAATGACTGACCATTAAGACGTGTTTCTGATAAATATTTTAATGTGCACAATAATAACCTTTCACATTGTAATCATATTTTTATTTGTTATATTTTGCATATGTGTGGCTGCTCCGTGTGTGTCTGAGCAGAGTGCACGCGCGTTGTGCACCCGCCTAGAGACGCATATGGCCCCGTTCAGATGTAGCATCTAAAAGCGCGTGGAAAACGCCAGCTGTGCCGTTTCCATCCTTTTATCCAAGGTGCTTCGGAGGTTGCACTACTGTCGCGCCTGCCGTTACTACGCAACCAAAACCGCCTGTCACTCACAGGGGGAGTAAAAAGTGACACAGAAATAGCATATCATCATGCTCACCAGTTATCCCAAGCTCCGAGCTGATAATTCTCCAGGCATTGTTCCTTCTGTTGGAGTCAAAGTAGTACGACGAAGACAGGTCATATAACTCTGGGTATCCCTGGACAAGAATGATCAGTCGCTCCTCCATTGCTTGCTGCCTTTCACACCACCGGATGTTGTGAAGTCCGTTGGACGGAAAGGAAGAAGCAGGTCCGTGGAGCTGATTGGTTAATTCTTATCACATGACATGCAGTGCGCTTGCTGCATTCGATAAAGTTGAGATTTTTCCATCTCTGTGCGCTGCGGACGCGCACAAAAAAACAGGCGCGTCGCACTGAATGCGCGCAGCTACAGCGTCGCTTTGGATTGTGAGCACGCTTGACGCGCGTCTACTTTGAAACTAATGGATTTGTGCGCGCAAAAGACGCTACATCTGAACGGCCCCTATTACTAACTTGTTTAACAACGAAATACTGCGCCGTTGACTTTAGACCAGGTTTTTGTTGGTCACTGGCGCATTTGCTTTTTACGCCATCTAACTAGCAACGCGCCATGACTGCGCCTGACCACTCCTCATTTTTAGACCAACACACCCAGAGAAGCGCAAGTTCATTTGCTAGATAGATGACGGGGGTGCAGGGCATGAAAATGACAACTGCGCCTGCATCTAAATAGCAATGACACTTGCGACATGGATTATGTGCCCTCTGCCGTCCGCTTTAGACCATCTAAATTGGGCCCAAAGTCAGCTGGGGCCTCTAGGTGCTCGCTTGGTTCCCTGTGGAGATTTTCTACCAGCCCTATATGTTTAAGCAGGGATCATCGCCACTGACTTACTTTTTTCATACTGAAGGCCACTTTTGGAGTGAGGTGGGAGAGTAGAAAATAGAGCAAGGAGAGGAGAGGCCTCTGTAGCAGCTTGTTTGCAGCCTAAGAGGTCCTTTGTGTATCGTTGGTCTTCCATTCTGGGGGCTAAATGAGCAGTTTAAGTCAAGGCTCAGTCACTGTGTTAAAGTGCAGAGGTGCTGGCCGCTTGTTCCTCTGCTGACAACTGCTGAGTAAGATGTTGCGTGGCATCAACATCGGCCGGAGAGCTAATGTGCAAGCCTAGTGTGTGTATTTTGTGCGTCTGACCTAGGAGGAAGTGCTGAGAATACAGCCATTGTTTGTGCAGGTGGACGGCGGCTGTGGCTTCAGGCCAGACTGGTAGCTTTTCTCCTTTATTAGAGCCAGATGTCTGTGAGGGGGTGAAAAAACAAAGAAAAATAGGCCTGTTCTCTCATCATAACCCCCTCATATAGCCATGTGCACACACCACAGTAATAATGCTTCAAAAGTCAGAAGACAAGGTTTGTAACCAAAACTTGTCTGTATCCTGAAGGAAACATCTATTTATAATCAAACATTAAGTCATCTCACCCATTAGTTATGCTGACATTTCACTTGCCAGCTTTATTTTAAATACTTGGAGTCACCACTAGACAAGACTTAAGTGAAGTGGACCTGGAATTGCAGTATGAGAGATCAAATAAAGTACAGCCCAATATAAGTATACAATATACCTTACTATCAATACAGAAGTAAATTATAAATGGTCCATGAAAAACATTGAATGGACTATGTTCAGAAAATTACTTTAATTTTGTAGTGTATCGTGTATAGTTGTTATGTAATAATAATTACCTTTCATAGTACTAGACTAAAGCTGTGCCTACGAGCAGGGCTGGATTAACCTGCTGAGCATCCTCGGGGCAAAAATTAGCCACTGGCCCCTCTTTAACCCCCTTAACTTTCCCCCTCTGTCTGCACAGTGTGAAGTATTCCTATTTAAGGATTCACAATAATATCAGCACATTATCGGTATCAATAGACAGAGGCTTTAAAATGAAAATTTTTGCCTAAAGGACAGGCCGATAAGATCAGGCTTTAATTATGCAACTTTTATTAGGTAAGATGACTGAATTTGGGTCGGCCTGGTGGTAGCACTGTCACCTCAAAACAAGAGGGTTCTGGGTTTGATCTGACAGTGGGCTGGGGCCCTTTTGTGCAGAGTTTGCATGTTCTCCGGCCTCCTCCCACACTCTAAAGACATGTAGGTTAGGTTAATTGATGACTATAAATTGCCAGTAGGTGTGAATGGTTGTCTATCTCTAAGTGTCAGTCCTGCGATAGTCTGGTGACCTGTCCAGGATGTACCTCTTGCCCAATTTTAGCTGGGATGGTTCCAACTCCCCGCAAACCTGGTTAGGGTTAGGAGGCTGGAGGGTTAGGGATAAGCACGGACAATGAATGAATGAATGAAAGTTGAATTTGCCCTGATTGTGGCTATTGTCAGGATTGTCTTGGAGAGAGCATCAACCAAGCATGTTAAAGTAGGAAACATTTTACAGTTTTTTGCATGTTTCTTGTGTAACTAAGATGAAGTAGTTTTCTTATTTTGCCTAATGAATGTGTACATTTTGATTTTGAAACGTACTGTGTTTTATGTTTGCATCTGCCAGTGGGCCAGCATAATAAAAAGTAGGCATGATAACATGGTAATCCCACTACAGGAGAGAATTAATGTTCTCTGCAATTCAGTGGAAAAAAATATATGTGTATACATAGGCATCAGTATTGGCAATTGACTAAAATCAGATGGAAAATCTCAGCATACTGGATTCTGGCAAAAATCCAATACTGTGCATTCCTATGCTGGAATATTACAGGTTTGTAAATTGATTAAAGAATATGCACCATGTTAGCACAGAATTTGCTGAAAAAAATGAAGGTCTTAAAACTAGATTTTGATATAGAAACCCCCTGTAACACTTATCACTCAAAGCTGAATATTGTATATTGTATATTGTATATTTGATTTATAACATTTCTTTTATTATAGTTCTACTACTGTTACTTTCATCCATTGTGCACCTAGTGCATGTCTATCCACTCTGGAAAATGGGTTCCTCTGAGTGGTCTGCGAAATCTTCCTTTTTGGTCTATTGTGTGTTTGGTTGCTTTTTGAGGGTCTACAGATACACAGTATCATACTGTATGTTATACAAATTGTGAAGTTTGCTAAGACAAATTTGTGATATTGGGCTGTATAACTGAACTTGACTTGACTTTAAAGGGCCTAAAGATCAGGTAATAAACCCGGACCCATCTAAAGGCCCTTATCATCCATTAGTTATACTTGCTTCTCCTTTTAACAGGGTAGCAGTGGGCTGAAGCCAATCCCAGCTGACATTGTGCTTTAGTAGTGCACAAATCAATTCCCAAACAGTGAACCTTGGGCTGTGGGGGCCTTGAGGGATTAGCACCAACAGAAATTACCAGTTTTTTTGCCATGTAAGTGCAAAAATGCAGATCTTAATACTAGATTTGGCATGGACATTCTTCAAGCAAGAACCTCGAGGTCACTTTATAAAAAAGGAACAACTTTAAGACTGTCAGCATGTTCGTTTTTACTGTTCTTTACCTGCTTTACCATAAAGTAATCCGGCTTTGCCTAGCAGTGCCACAGCATTAACAATCTCTCTACACTGAATCTAATGAGTCAAATATTAACATTACCAGCAGGAGTGATGGACGAAACTACCTAAATAAAACCTTTAAAACTAGGGTTTTGTTAAATGGAGAGATGGGAGAACGTACCATATGCCCAAATGCATAGAAAGTATTATTCCTGGTTCCATCAAGAGCAACAAAGAGATGCAGCTTTTCCAAAAAACCTATTTAATTCTGGATGGTTTAGAATTTAGAGGAGGTGTAAAAAATGAAACGACTCTCTCCCCCTCTCCTGTATAATGCTTACACAACAGCCTGTAATCCAACTCACAGCGTGATGGAGAGTGCGGTTATTAACCTTGACATTGCTTAGCATCGCTAGCATTAATCACATCACACAATGAGATACAGTCTCTGACTCTGTGATGTGGGCAGTAGATTGTTGATATGTACATTGAGAGCAGCAGCCAGTTCTCATGTTCTGGTTTTGGGGGTGGGGGGTCTTCCCATGAATTTGCTTAAGGGCAGTGATGTGTACTGAACACTGAGTGTGGATCTCTGAGGCTCTCACAGCCATTTTGGCACCAAATGTTTGACAACAGGAAATGGGAAATAACTCATAAATCTGTGATGTCACAGACACAGAAGGACAAAGCCATGGGCTGAAATGTGCCATATACCCTTCAGAAATGAAAGTGCTGCAGTGCACTAATGATGTATCAGAGGCAAGTTGTGAAGACGGAAATCAACATGACAAAACAATAACAACACTTTAACTTTAAAAAAAAATCATGAAATGTTCATTAGCCCAGAAAAAAAACAACCCAATTAAACCTTTCTCTCTTTAATCAACAAAGCTAATTAAATAATCTTTTGTTATTGCTGCTTGCAGCAATGCTTCATAATTCATGAGACAATAAAAATACAAATTAGCATGAGGACAAAAGGATAATCTTAATTTACTGAAAGACATGTTTGGTCGACTGAGCAGTCCCTGGATGTGTCCGCTGAGCCCCTCGCGGGGCATGGTGGGGCACCGCAGGACAGGGTTATGAGATCCAGTGACTTTAACTCTTTTGCAACCACACAGGCTGTCTCTTTTTCGTTTTTCAGCTAAGACGTTCTGCGCAGACTTGTCTCTCACAGCTGATGCACCCAGTCACGTGAGGACGTACCTGTCTAACCACGTCCTGTAGCTTTCAATGTTAAGGATGCTTGGTGTTACAGACAATGATTTATTAAGCACCTCCACACTTAACTGCTGCAGCAGGAGTCTTCGTTTTCTCAGGGTCCTGAAGGTGTAACACAAGAGGTCCCAACATCATAATGAAAGAGACCAGTGACAACTTGCTTAGTTAAAAAAGTTGGCTGAAGGCCATAGTTACAGTCATTGTGGTTGTAGAAGTCTTAAGAGTGAAGTCATTAGCCATCTATCATAGGGCATTCTTGAGGCTGTGATGAGCTGGTTTCCCTCTGAAATATATGCATCTAATGAGGACAAGGGTGATGGATGCTAACACACCATGCTGACAGCGCAGTGTAGGGCATGGATTGTGTTTTACAATTTGACGGAGTTTCTCTGTTGATCAGGGGGAGGGGGAGATAAGCTTAGCTCCCAAGATGCATTGGGGTCAGGGCACGTGCGAGGCCGCTGTTTGCTTTGTGGAATCTGAAGCAACCATCAGGAGAATCTCTCTTCTAGTCTGTCCTTTGTTCCCCTTATAAAACACCTTGAAGACCTGCTTCACCCACAGTTTAGTCTTTGCATGCATTTGGTCCATTTAGCCTACGTTCTCACCCAAGCAGTGCTCTCTGTATCGCACAGAGTTGATTGGACATCCTCCCCCCTATGCCCAGACAAGCACACATTACCCTTCTTTCTTTCAGCACATGTGTATATGTCTAATTCAGACCCCATGCCTGAAAGTTACAACTACAGTTTTTTAAATCAAGTTTGCCTCCAAAGAATTCTTTCCACTCATTTTCTTGCCTCTCCTTAAACAAGGTAGCCATTCTCAGAGTCCCAGCTCTGTCCTCCATTAGTCCAGCCGGAGGTAGCTGGGTGTGGAGTAGTTGAACATAAGGAAGTCCAACTTGTAAAGCTGGTAGAGTTGGATCTGCTGCTGAGTGCTGATATTGCTAAAGAACTGGGCCGTCATGGCATCTGTGGTCCGAGTGGACTTGGCATAGCTTGGGAAATGCAAGGAGTCGCCAACACCCACCAGCCGCAGCACATAGTTTGCATCCGCTTCCAGTGTGTCATATTTGCCTACCAGGTCATAGTGGATGTGACATGGATGACAAAGCTGGTAAACGGTCTGCCAGTGCTCGTTGAGTGGACCATCGCGCTGCGTGGCCGGGTCCACCAGGTACTCTGCAAACTCTTTGAATTTAACATCAGCACCATTGAGCAGGGCGTCCTGCGTGGCATTCTTGCGGTAGCGCCGGATGATGCGAGTGCCAAAGCGCTTATGGAAGGATGAGTTGTACTTGAGGGTAAACTTGTTGCGGTATGCAGAGACCAGCCTCTCAAAGGGCTCGCGAACAAAGAGGAACTTGAGGTAGTTCTTGAGGCGGTGGTTGATCTCAGCAATACTGTATTGATTCAGCGTCTTCAGGTTGGAGGGAATGTGGGCTTCATTGGAAGGGATTTCCATTGGGTCACTGTTTAAGAGAGGCATAAGGACAGTGAGGATCGAATGTAAAACAAACAATATGCATTCATGTCTTGGGTCATCACAAACTTTCAGTGTAATGAGGGCATTATTCTATGCTTTCTTTTGATTTTCACATTGGCTAGTCATCCTGTTTAATTTGTCTTCTGATTAAATCGGAACCGTTGAAACAAGTTGTAGGAAGCCTCTGCAAATAATTGGTTGCTGGCAGACACTCTGTGCTACAATAAAATGGTTAATCAGCAGTGCCATGCGCTGTAGAGCCGATGCGCTGCTGGTTCTGCCGGCCTGAATAGAATAATGTCTATAGCCTTACTGTTGTGTACAGCCTTATAGACTGAGCTGAGTAGTGATGCGCGGGTCGACCCCTAACCCGCGGGACCTGCAAATGGACCTGTGGGTCGGGCAGCAGTGATCGTCTGTTAAATCGGTCTGTAAATGATATTTTGACATTATTGGCTATTACTGTCATGGCATCCGAAGGTACTGATGCGTTGAGCAGGTGACAGTCCGCGGTCATTTTCCAAACACACTTGTGTCACGCACTCCAAAAGAAACTTGTTGAAACTTTAAACAATAATTTATTGTACAAAACAGGGGAAACAAACGTTGACAAAAACGGTCCCATAATTCATATTAAATAAAGATAATGAAAAAAACAGCTACAAGTTAGAGGGAATAGTGATAAAGTGGTAAAACTTGGCATTGATCCACAGCCTCAGACAGATGCGCTCAAGCGTGCCGTGTGCACAAGCTCAGTTGGTAGGCTATGCTATATTTTCACATTTTATAATGTATAAAAACAATATGTAAAAAAAAAAAAAAAAGTAAATAAAAAAACAAATATCGAATACCAAATTTTCATAACGAATACCTACCCATAGAAACGAATATTCGAATATCTGAATATTTGGGTACAGCCCTAGATGTAACTACATCTTACAACACATGTCCTGTGCATATCTCTTCCTATTTGTCAAACATGGAGCAATATATTTAGAAGGGACATAAATGACCTCTAAACTTAAATCTTTTAAAAGTCTGCCAGGTACAAGACTCACCTGTATTTACCCCGGCCTGTAAGCACCATCATGACGCGCTTCCAGTTGGTACAGGCCACCTTGGGGACATAGCAGTAGATGAGTTCATGGTCCTCATCCACCACAAGATGTTTGAGATCTCCGGGTGTCAGTACTCTGCGCTTACGACTGGACGCACTGTAGACTCGACATGCATCCACTACCTGATCCCTCCTGGCCTGGTGAAGGACAGCTGCTCCAGACAACTCCAACTGGTCAGGCAGAGACAGAGAGAGTATGAGAGAGAATCTCAATGTACGTACATACGCAGAATAGACATACAGCTAAAAACAAGGACAAAAAAGCTGAACAAGGTGAGCCCAAACAAAACAACAAAAGAAAAGGACATTGCTTTAAAATTTGGACACAGGACTTTTAGCGGAGAGCTATCTGGGTATGAGGATCTGGAAACTGTCAGCTCTTGTCACCAAATATTTGGTACATGATGTTTAATCTTTTCAAAAGAATGAAGTAAACATTGGTCATTTTCTTGCTTGTTTGGCTGAAAAATGTTCAAATTTTAGGATAGTCAACCAACAACAATATCTACTATCAACTGTATCTTCTGATATACACACTGACTAGCTGTGGCATCAAAGCTAGGTGCATCAGCCGAATTAGCTTGTTGGGCAGCTGGCATCATGGAACACAATGCTTTGGTAAATGGACTTGCATTTGTATTGCGCCCTTCTAGTCTTCTGATGAGTGAGGGTAATTTTACACTACAGAGCCAGATTCATCCATTTACACACACATTTATTCACTGGTGGCTGGGGCTACTCATTTAACATTTACATGCAGTTAGATACCCATTTGGGGGAGCAATGTAGGGTTCAGTATCTTGCTCAGGGAAGCTTCAATGTGTGGACTAGAGAAGCTGGGGGTTAAAATGTTGATCTTCTGATGAGTGAACTACTTGCTGTCTTGAGCAACTGCCAGTGTTTTGATAATGGTGGTTGAGACAGCTATCTAACCTGATTCTCATGCGCTGTTTGTACGTTTTCTTACAAAAAGTAATGCATTTGTGCATAACCCAGGATATCATACAAACTTTTGTGTAAGAATAGGTTGGTCTAACAGCCTTTATATTTATATATATATATATATATATATATATATATATATATATTTATATATACAGTACAGGCCAAAAGTTTGGACACACCTTCTCATTCAATGCGTTTTCTGTATTTTCATGACTATTTACATTGTAGATTCTCACTGAAGGCATCAAAACTATGAATGAACACATGTGGAGTTATGTACTTAACAAAAAAAGGTGAAATAACTGAAAACATGTTTTATATTCTAGTTTCTTCAAAATAGCCACCTTTTGCTCTGATTACTGCTTTGCACACTCTTGGCATTCTCTCGATGAGCTTCAAGAGGTAGTCACCTGAAATGGTTTCCACTTCACAGGTGTGCCTTATCAGGGTTAATTAGTGGAATTTCTTGCTTTATCAATGGGGTTGGGACCATCAGTTGTGTTGTGCAGAAGTCAGGTTAATACACAGCCGACACCCCTATTGGACAACTGTTAAAATTCATATTATGGCAAGAACCAATCAGCTAACTAAAGAAAAACGAGTGGCCATCATTACTTTAAGAAATGAAGGTCAGTCAGTCCGGAAAATTGCAAAAACTTTAAATGTGTCTCCAAGTGGAGTCGCAAAAACCATCAATCGCTACAACGAAACTGGCACACATGAGGACCGACCCAGGAAAGGAAGACCAAGAGTCAACTCTGCTTCTGAGGATAAGTTCATCCGAGTCACCAGCCTCAGAAATCGCAAGTAAACAGCAGCTCAAATTAGAGACCAGATGAATGCCACACAGAGTTCTAGCAGCAGACCCATCTCTAGAACAACTGTTAAGAGGAGACTGCACGAATCAGGCCTTCATGGTCAAATAGCTGCTAGGAAACCACTGCTAAGGAGAGCCAACAAGCAGAAGAGATTTGTCTGGGCCAAGAAACACAAGGAATGGACATTTGACCAGTGGAAATCTGTGCTTTGGTCTGATGAGTCGAAATTTGAGATCTTTGGTTCCAACCGCCGTGTCTTTGTGAGACGCAGAAAAGGTGAACGGATGGATTCCACATGCCTGGTTCCCACTGTGAAGCATGGAGGAGGAGGTGTGATGGTGTGGGGTGTTTTGCTGGTGACACTGTTGGGGATTTATTTAAAATTGAAGGCACACTGAACCAGCATGGCTACCACAGCATCCTGCAGCGACATGCCATCCCATCCGGTTTGCATTTAGTTGGACGATCATTTATTTTTCAACAGGACAGTGACCCCAAACACACCTCCAGGCTGTGTAAGGGCTATTTGACCAAGAAGGAGAGTGATGGAGTGCTGTGGCAGATGACCTGGCCTCCACAGTCACCGGACCTGAACCCAATCGAGATGGTTTGGGGTGAGCTGGACCGCAGAGTGAAGGCAAAGGGGCCAACAAGTGCTAAACACCTCTGGGAACTCCTTCAAGACTGTTGGAAAACCATTTCAGGTGACTACCTCTTGAAGCTCATGGAGAGAATGCCAAGAGTGTGCAAAGCAGTAATCAGAGCAAAGGGTGGCTATTTTGAAGAAACTAGAATATAAAACATGTTTTCAGTTATTTCACCTTTTTTTGTTAAGTACACAACTCCACATGTGTTCATTCATAGTTTTGATGCCTTCAGTGAGAATCTACAATGTAAATAGTCATGAAAATAAAGAAAACGCATTGAATGAGAAGGTGTGTCCAAACTTTTGACCTGTACTGTATATATATATATATATGTATATATATATATATATGTATATATATACATATATATATATATGGGTCAAAGACGTGGCATGTCAATTCTGGTGTCCAAAGCATATTTATAATGTTAAAAATATGTAAATATTTCAAAACACTACATTATGTTACTCAACTCTCCCCTCTTTACTTACTCATATGAGTATTCACTATAAGAAATGAAAATTTAAGGAGCTATTGAGCTCAAAAGTACCAAATTGTCCTTCCTGGGTAACATCCCCGCTTAAATCTAAGTACAAAAATATGCAAAAAATGTCAGAAATCTTAATAAAAGGATTAATTATCTACTGGGGCATAATTGTGTTAATGTTTGCAATGACATATGCAAATATAGTAACAATGCTAAGCTTATTTACATTTTAACGCAAGAAATACTTTTGTCTCCATATTTGGATTTCCATAATGTCCTTCCTGGGTAACAGACTATAGTGGCTATATATTACCATATTTGGATTTGGATAGTCATGTGACAGACTGTTGTATCAGCCAGAAGATTCTGAAGGACCCCCAAAACACATTACAAGGTCAAAAAGTCTCTCTTAAAATGTTGATATTTTGACCTTTTTGGTCACTGGTGTGATATGTCCTCAAATCATGTGTCTTTCTGGATAACGCTAATAAAACATTTATAATGTTTATATATTTAAAAACTACCTATTTCATGTAAAATATGACACTGATGCGTTGAAGTATAAGTTATAGTTTTCCACAGTAGGCCTAGTTAAAGCCTGATTATAAAGGGAAAAGTGTTTTCTTGTCCTTCCTGGATAACGATATGTCCTTCCTTACCCAGGACATGTCCTCTGTTATCCAGAGTGGACATGTTTATCAATGCAGATTTGTATTAGTATCTGTAGCTTTTTAGGCATTGACTTGATATTGTTATATTATATTAATAACAATATTATGTATTTTTTTTTTAACTTTTATTGCATTTTCCGTTATTTATCTTGAATTTATCTGATTCAATGAACACAGGCCATTATCATAGATTTTTGTGAAGCTATTGTCCAAAAATGAACCAATAATAATGCTATAATCTAATATTTATGTTTTTAATAAGGTTTTAGTACAGTTTTTGATGTTTCAGGGTCAGTTTTGTTCTTCCAGATGCCGCTGTCTGATAAAGAGAGGCAGAGACTATACAGGGCTAGGAAGAATGCTGATCCACAAGCTAGGGCTGAGTATCTTGAGGAAAAGAGAGCAAGGTATTGTGATTTAGTGAAGGCAGATCAGTAAAAAGGAAATAAAATATCAAAATAGGTTTACACGCATTGCAAAAGGCTTAGATGTTTTAGTTAACCCTCCTGTTATGTTGTGGATCAAATTGACCCATTTCAATGTTTAAGAACACAGAAAACATGTTTTTATTAAGTTTTGGAGCATGAAACCGTTTCTGCTGGACTTGATTAGTGTAATGAACATGTAAATGAAAATGACTACTGACACGGCAGTGATAATGGAGGAAGGGTAAAAATATCACATTTCTTGCAAATTAAGACACAAGAGAAGAGAATGACAGCCCAGGAGGCTCTGGAACATATCCTTGATCAGGATAGTGAAGTTGAGGAGGAATTGTCTGAAAATGAAGATGATCTTGAGATCAACTCTGGTCATGATGATGAATTTTCAAACCATCAACTCCAAGAGAAACATTCATATCAAAAAATGACCAAATAGAATATTGAATGCCTCATTTTTGCCAGTGTACTAAAAGAAATCAGTTTGAAAGTTATTTTTTAATGAAAAACGAGTGAATTCTCATAAGTACACAATGATTTGTAAGGGGTGAAACACTTGATTACATTAAATAATGATTACATTAATGTCAATTGAGCTAACGATAATGTTTATAGAGAAAAATATATTTACCTCCGCCAAGGAGGTTATGTTTCTGCCGGCGTTGTTCTGTTTGTCTGTTTGTTCGTTTGTCTGTTTGTTTGTTCGTTTGTCTGTCTGCAAAATAACTCAAAAAGTTAAAAACGGATTTTGACGAAATTTCCAGGAAAGGTGGATAATGGGACAAGGAACAGATGATAAAATTTTAGTGGTGATTGGTTGAAGCAAAGTGGATAAAATAATAAATAAAGTCTATCGTCTGACACCCTCAGCAGCAATTAAGACGGTGAAAATAGCGCCATCTGGTGGCTGGAAAGCACGTCTCGTTCTACTTGCTAAATATTGTTAAATTCTAAAGTTGAAATTAATGTTCTGTGTTGGAAAAAAGACTGTGAAAAAATACAAAAAAAGATTATATTCTGTGTTGGTACAAAATAAAAACGAAGTAAATACACCACAGTGTCTCCATGGTGAAGGCATATAACCTAATAATGATAGTGATGCAAATAACCTAATTGTGATGCAGGCTGCAAAATCTAATGCAGAGGGGGAGTGAATATCACCTACTTGGCGGAGGTCTGCACTCTCTGAGTGCTTTTCTAGTTTTAAACTACTTTCAGATGGTTAAATATCAATTTGACCCGGGAACATCATTGCATTACTTGATAAATGAGTTACATTGTTGCATGAAATGAAAGATTAAAAAACATCTTTTCAGATCTTTAACAGCTGTCAGTCTCTTTGTATTATGTATGTTTGTTGAAAAAATGATGTTCCTGAGACAGCCTTTAATGATAATTACTTTGAAATCTTGCAGTATGTCATTCCGGGTAACAGCATGTCATTCCGGGTAACAATGACACAGTCAAGTAATTTAACCCAGATTTTCATGTTATATTACTCAGTCATGTTTCTTGAGTTGAGGATACAATAACAACCCTTTTACCTTTACTATAAAACATTTTAAGACATTTTCCATCTTTTTTCTCTTTTTGGCATGGAACTTTGTGTGATCAACAGCAACTAATGAACCCATTTCAGTATAAATATCCAAATATATTACATTAATTGTGATGAAAATGTTGTTTTCTGAGCAGTAATTGTTTGTTGAGCTCTAACTATAGTTATCTATAAACTTTTATATGCCAACAATGGTACACATTTTAATTAATTTTCAATTCCATTCCCGTTACCCAGGAAGGACATTTTCCATGGAATTATCCATATGATTGACTGAAAAATGTTAATTGCATTTTTAAAATGAATTCTTTTTGTTGAGTTATATACAGAACACTCTAATAAAGATAGAAAGTGCCTAAATTGGCATTTTTAGCCAATTTGATTTATTTTTTTTTATTTATTTTCGTCTTTGACCCATATATATATATATATATATATATATATATATATATATATATTTATATGGGTCAGAGTACAATCAGTTTAGAGTCGGCAAGGAAACCGGGGGAACTGCCCTAGAGGGGAATTCAGACCCAAAGGAAAAATAATCAAGAGGCATAAGAAAACATTCCTGCCCTTCAGATGTAAAGCCCTCAGGCTGCTCTCAGCCTCTGACTCTTTAATTCTTATTCTTAATATATATACAGTACAGGCCAAAAGTTTGGACACACCTTCTCATTCAATGCGTTTTCTTTATTTTCATGACTATTTACATTGTAGATTCTCACTGAAGGCATCAAAACTATGAATGAACACATGTGGAGTTATGTACTTAACAAAAAAAGGTGAAATAACTGAAAACATGTTTTATATTCTAGTTTCTTCAAAATAGCCACCCTTTGCTCTGATTACTGCTTTGCACACTCTTGGCATTCTCTCCATGAGCTTCAAGAGGTAGTCACCTGAAATGGTTTTCCAACAGTCTTGAAGGAGTTCCCAGAGGTGTTTAGCACTTGTTGGCCCCTTTGCCTTCACTCTGCGGTCCAGCTCACCCCAAACCATCTCGATTGGGTTCAGGTCCGGTGACTGTGGAGGCCAGGTCATCTGCTGCAGCACTCCATCACTCTCCTTCTTGGTCAAATAGCCCTTACACAGCCTGGAGGTGTGTTTGGGGTCATTGTCCTGTTGAAAAATAAATGATCGTCCAACTAAATGCAAACCGGATGGGATGGCATGTCGCTGCAGGATGCTGTGGTAGCCATGCTGGTTCAGTGTGCCTTCAATTTTGAATAAATCCCCAACAGTGTCACCAGCAAAACACCCCCACACCATCACACCTCCTCCTCCATGCTTCACAGTGGGAACCAGGCATGTGGAATCCATCCATTCACCTTTTCTGCATCTCACAAAGACACGGCGGTTGGAACCAAAGATCTCAAATTTGGACTCATCAGACCAAAGCACAGATTTCCACTGGTCTAATGTCCATTCCTTGTGTTTCTTGGCCCAAACAAATCTCTTCTGCTTGTTGGCTCTCCTTAGCAGTGGTTTCCTAGCAGCTATTTGACCATGAAGGCCTGATTCGCGCAGTCTCCTCTTAACAGTTGTTCTAGAGATGGGTCTGCTGCTAGAACTCTGTGTGGCATTCATCTGGTCTCTGATCTGAGCTGCTGTTAACTTGCCATTTCTGAGGCTGGTGACTCGGATGAACTTATCCTCAGAAGCAGAGGTGACTCTTGGTCTTCCTTTCCTGGGTCGGTCCTCATGTGTGCCAGTTTCGTTGTAGCGCTTGATGGTTTTTGCGACTCCACTTGAGGACACATTTAAAGTTTTTGCAATTTTCCGGACTGACTGACCTTCATTTCTTAAAGTAATGATGGTCACTCGTTTTTCTTTAGTTAGCTGATTGGTTCTTGCCATAATATGAATTTTAACAGTTGTCCAATAGGGCTGTCGGCTGTGTATTAACCTGACTTCTGCACAACACAACTGATGGTCCCAACCCCATTGATAAAGCAAGAAATTCCACTAATTAACCCTGATAAGGCACACCTGTGAAGTGGAAACCATTTCAGGTGACTACCTCTTGAAGCTCATGGAGAGAATGCCAAGAGTGTGCAAAGCAGTAATCAGAGCAAAGGGTGGCTATTTTGAAGAAACTAGAATATAAAACATGTTTTCAGTTATTTCACCTTTTTTTGTTAAGTACATAACTCCACATGTGTTCATTCATAGTTTTGATGCCTTCAGTGAGAATCTACAATGTAAATAGTCATGAAAATAAAGAAAATGCATTGAATGAGAAGGTGTGTCCAAACTTTTGGCCTGTACTGTATATATATGTATATATATATATATATATATATATATATATATATATATATGTATATGTATATATATAAATATGTATATATATATATATATATATATATATATATATATATGTATATATATGTACAGTGTCAATAAAGCACTCTAAAATGAGTGAAACTGAACCAAAGCCGAAGGAGCAAGTAATTAAGAGATAGGGAGAGTGTTATTAATCTCAGCCTTTATTTTCATGCTCATCTCTTTATTGACTCCATCTTTTTCTCCTATCTGAGTCGCTGCACGGACCATGATAGAGATTAGTCCATGGCTATGGAGGAAGATAATGATATTTGAGGATATTACAGATATTGAGTGTTCAACATGCGCAAATCCAGTCAGCTATCACTATTCTGAGACATATTTCATATTAACCATGATGCATGTGATGAAGTGGACCATGGTAGGAGGGAAAGGAAAAGGCTGGGAAAGAAGGGCAGGAATGTTTTCTTATGCCTGTTGATTATTTTTCCTTGGGGTCTGAATTCCCCTCTAGGGCAGTTCCCCGGTTTCCTTGCCAACTCTAAACTGATTGTACTCTGGCTTGCATCTTGAGAGCTCCATCCCACTCACAACAAATGTGGCCTTTCAGTGCAACACCGGCCAGGGCTGACATGGAGTGCTAAAATAATTCAGGGACCACCACCAAGTGGTAGACACCTAGACAGCTTGGCTAAAGAGGTTTGTATGTATTTCTTCCTTGAAGTCACTCTTTAACCATGTCTTCAAGTGTGCAATTCATCACGTGCTTGCTATAAGAACATGGCAGCAAACCAATCTGTCACACCTTTTTAACTGATAACATACATAAGCAGGCATGGAGAAGTCGTGAAGGAAATGCACAACCTTAAAATCTAAGATATTTCAGAAAGTGTGTAATAATCATGCTCTGTTACTTTATTAATGGGCTCCATGTGGGGATACAGGGCCGATGATTTGTTTCATTGAAAAATGCATGTGGAGAACACGCCTGTTCAGCCGTACCAATGGTGACCACGATTCTTGGCCCTTGTGGATGTAGGAGAGGATCATTCCGGAGTTGAAGAGATTTTGTAGGGCAGATGGAATAGAGAAGCTGGTGAGGCCGTTGTATACTGTAGGAGCTGCGCAACACTTGCGGGTCTGCCTGGAAGTATGTCTGTAGTCTGACCACTGTGGGAATAACATGGCTCAAGGATAATCGTTTTCGGATGGAATTTCATGTGGATCAGAAGAATTGATCTGCAGTTCTGGATCCGTGGAGAGTTCACTATTTGATACAACCAAAGCTAGCGTTTGTCTTACTTTTAGATTGAGGTAAGCCAGTGGTTACACGTAAAGCCCATGGTCTGTCAGCATGAGAAATTAGTTCAAGAGAAAGAGAATGCATCAGGTGTGCTTGAATATTCTGAGCAGAAATGGAATGTGTTCAAGGCATGGTCTTTGTTCCAGAACCTAGTTTATAAAACTACATATAAGGGCAGGTGTTGTGCTGTGTTCAAATAGTTGTACAAAGATGAACTTCTGGTGAAATTGATGTTAAATAAACAAAATAAATGTAATTTTCCAGAGTGTCAGTACTGGTGTTATAGGAAAATCAAAAACCTGGCAAAACATTTGCCGTGTCAGCAGCGGTCATGGGGGAAGTATTCAGATTCTTCATTTATGTGAAAGTAATAATATTATACTGTAAAAATACTCTGTTACCAGTAAAAGCTTTTTATTATTATAAATTATTTAAAGTATCAAAAGTTATAGTATTTATACAAAAAAGTTTAAATATATTTGATAAATAAAAATCATTAACAGAATTAAAAGAAAAACAACAAGTCCTAATACTTGAGAAGCTGAAACCATTTAATGTTTTTACATTAAAGAATAACTTAAACAAGTCAAAATAGCTGTAAATTAATGATTTCCTCATAATGGTTTGCCAATTAAAGTATCAAAATGGTCATCAGAAATAATTTATCATTATTAACAATAATGATTAATTATGTTAAATAATGTGACTTAATTTACATTAAATCACCTCCTGGGGCACCATTCCCACAAAGGGAAAAATGATAGCCAGTTAATGATATCAGTCTCATAAAATACACTGAACTATCAATTTGGAACTCTGATTAATAGTTTAATTAATAACCATCACCAAAATTACCATATTGATAAAGAAGGCTGAAGGATTTCGGAGTTCTTGACATAGCAGAGGTTGACTATTCATTCACACTTGTGCAACATGAAACAAACAGCAGGTATGATTCCAAATGTGTTTATTTATAAAGAAAGTAAAGAATAGACTAGAATAGAGTTCATTGCCATTTGCACAGGTACGTTACAGTACAGGCACATTGGAATTCTTGTGCGTCTCTCTTTGTCAACTTAGTTAAAAAATATAAAAATATAAAATAGACAAGTTCAATTAAGACAGAAAGCAAATAAAAGAGCAGCTCAAATACTGCAAACACAAATATACAAATATACAGTCAAAAGCGGTGAAGAGAAATACAGTACAGTAGATGTGGAGAGAACCCTATATAAAATATATAAAAAATGTAATGAATAATTGACATTCCTGAATACTGATCACTTATTGCACATAATATATTGCACATGTGCAGAGTGAGTCAATTACAGTATTGCACATTTTGTATATGTGTAGGGACAAGTAGTGTCAGTGAGGAGTGAGGAATGTCTGTCCCTCCAAAGCAAACAAAGCACACAATTCTAACTAACTATATACAAGCATGGGTGTGTATATGCATGTGTGGGTGTGTGTGCGAGAAAGAGAGAGAGAGAGAGTGAGAGATAAAAGGTGGGTTTATAAAACAAAGGGCTGTCTGGCCTACAAAACAAAATGGCTGACAACATCTACAAGATGCAAGGGCGCCTCCAGAAATTTTTCATAGGGGTGGCCAGATGGGGCCACTTAAAATCTTGGGGTGGCAGACCAAAACTAAAAGCTATAATTGTAGGATTTTATTACACTGTTGTAGTATATCGGCTAGTAAAAAACTATCAGAAAGACTTAAGGAAACGCCTACTGATAAACTTTGGTTTATTGTGTTACATTTAATGTTACTAATGATCTAATGTGCATAGACTAATAACAGTACAGTTAACATTTTCAGTTCCACAATAATCTTGTTTTATTGTGCAGGGTTCAACGCTAAGGTTTTTTTTTCCACTTGCCCAGTCAGGCAAGTTGGTCAGAGATCTACTCGCCCGAAGTCAGTTTTTACTTGCCCGAGCAAGCGGCTGTCAAATAACAAAGACTGCAGTTATTTTTATGTTATGTAATCTTTATTTACACTGTATCTATTAATTAAAACAACATATGTCATGTATTGTAGCTTAATTCCTACACAAAAATGACAGTGTCAGGGCTTAAAGTGAAAAATTTGTCAATCGTTCTCCGTCTATAATTTTGCGCCCTACTTGAGCCATGTCCACCTCTATTTATTTTTCACCCCTCTCTCCAGTTCTGCTGTATTAACACCGGGTTTAATATATTTTGCTTCCATCTCTCTGCCCTGCTCTACTCTACTTCAACGCTACTTAGCTCTCTCTCTACTCTACCAGTAGACTACCACATCCACCTGTTGCACAAAACGCACATAGCAGTGTTTCCCCTAGGATGGAGTTGTAGCAGTGGAGGTGAAGCACACACATGAAAAATAATTTTCACATGCGTGAAACTTTTTTGTATGCTTGCAAAGCACAGTCTGGTGGGATGTTTCTATGTATCTACTGGCACCAGAAGGGCTATTTAGGACTAAGTACATGGTAGCCTACATTTGTGCACAGTAATGAGCAGGTGAAATGTCTGTCTAGCTTACATATGAGGTGTCTCAAGATTTAGGAACATACAATTTTATTGAATATAATAAAAGTAAAAAGTCACATGACATGCTGCTGTTTTGTGCTATGACCTATTTAAGTGTTGGAAGTTGTTATTTACGTGACAACGCCTGAACGCAACACAAGCTCAGCACGAGTGCTGTGCTGCGTTGCTGTGCGGGCAGCTGTTTGTCTGTGCGTAACAGCAGTCTCTTGATGGTTATTTATACAGTGTCCATAACAATAACTTTGTGAGCTGACAAACTGCACCGGGCTCGGGGTCAGGATTGGTCAGGAAAATGTGGCCCGAGCCGCTCTAGCGTGATCACCTGTGTGTGTGTCGGAACTCCGCCATGTGCGATACAGAGAAGAGCAGAATTGTTAACACGTGACCATGTAGAGACAGAAATGACACGATGACATAACACCATAAATAGTATACTGTTATGTTATTATATGAAGTGTCCGTCGTGCAAAATAGTATCAATGGGGGCTGTGGGCAGGACATTGTTACACAGCGTGTGGCTGTGACTTCAGGCAGAGAGACCGCTGCATCAGAGCAGAAGAGCACATTTTAAAATACATTTATTTTATCAATTAGTTGCCTGATCGGGCAAGTGAGTTGTTACTTTACATGCCCGACCTTGAGTTTTACTTGCCCCGGGCAATCGGGCAGTCGTTATTGTTGAGCCCTGTTGTGTTATGTAGGCTATATGTGTTAGGCGATTCATTGTTTTTAACATAGGCTAGTTATCCTTTTCCTGAAACGCATAACTGACGATAGAATTTATGTGACTGGCGAGGGGTGAGTGGCGTCAGGCCGACCACCCAATGGTTCGACTACCCAATAGTCCGACTACCCAAAGGTCCGACCTAGTATTTGAATCCCATTAGTCCGACCTCCCAAAAATCCGACCGCAGTAAACTTACATTTCAGGGGGGACCAGGCAACTTTCCCCTTTCAGTAAACACAGAGCAGCGGTACCACTAAACTGCTGCAATGTCTCTATGCGCGGACTGTGAAGACAGTTGCGTTTATCTCATCGACAGGAAATCAATTCATCTGCTATATGTGACGTAAATGCCCTTATTTGGATAACACATCCTGGTATTCCCCACACACGGGAAGATGTTTTAAGTAGGGGGGGCTGCCAAAAACCGGAATCGGCCAAAATCGGAATCGGCCATCCAAACACTCAGCAAATCGGAAATTGGTATTGGCCCAAAAAAATTGTAATCGGTGCAAGTCTATCCAAAACATGATTGATGGGGTGTGTGGATAATGCTTCAAATAAAGAAGCATTATCCATATTCCATAATCCAAAGTTATCTTGGAGCAGGAATGAAAGCCATCTGTTGTGGGCACAGGTTATTATCTTTGGAGACAAGATTGATATACAAATTATAAACGCAACACTTTTGTTTTTGCTCCCATTTTTCATGAGCTGAACTCAAAGATCTAAAACATTTTCTATATACACAAAAGACCATTCTCCTCAAATATTGTTCACAAATCTGTCTAAATCTGTGTTAGTGAGCACTTCTCCTTTGCCGAGATAATCCATCCTACCTCACAGGTGTGGCATATCTAGATGCTGATCAGACAGCATGATTATTGCACAGGTGTGCCTTAGGCTGGCCACAATAAAAGGCCTCTCTAAAATGTTCAGTTTTATCACACAGCACAATGCCACAGATGTCGCAAGTTTTGAGGGAGCGTGCAATTGGCATGCTGACTGCAGGAATGTCCACCAGAGCTGTTGCCCGTGAATTGAATGTTCATTTCTCTACCATAAGCCGTCTCCAAAGGCGTTTCAAACAATTTGGCAGTACATCCAACCGGCCTCACAACCACAGACCACGTGTAACCACACCAGCCCAGGACCTCCACATCCAGCATATTCACCTCCCAGATCGTCTGAGACCAGCCACCCAGACAGCTGCTGCAACAATTGGTTTGCATAACCAAAGAATTTCTGCACAAACTGTCAGAAACCGTATCAGGGAAGCTCATCTGCATGCTTGTCGTCCTCATCGGGGTCTCAACCTGACTGCAGTTCGTCGTCGTACCGACTTGAGTGGGCAAATGCTCACATTCGATGGCGTCTGGCACGTTGGAGAGGTGTTCTCTTCATGGATGAATCCCGGTTTTCACTGTTCAGGGCAGATGGCAGACAGCGTGTGTGGCGTTGTGTGGGTGAGCGGTTTGCTGATGTCAACTTTGTGGATCGAGTGGCCCATGGTCGCGGTGGGGTTATGGTATGGGCAGGCGTATGTTATGGACAACGCACACAGGTGCATTTTATTGATGGCATTTTGAATGCACAGAGATACCATGACGAGATCCTGAGGCCCATTGTTGTGCCATTCATCCACAACCATCACCTCATGTTGTAGCATGATAATGCACGGCCCCATGTTGCAAGGATCTGTACACAATTCCTGGAAGCTGAAAACATCCCAGTTCTTGCATGGCCAGCATACTCACCAGACATGTCACCCATTGAGCATGTTTGGGATGCTCTGGATCAGCGTATACGACAGCGTGTTCCAGTTCCTGCCAATATCCAGCAACTTCGCACAGCCATTGAAGAGGAGTGGACCAACATTCCACAGGCCACAATCAACAACCTGATCAACTCTATGCGAAGGAGATGTGTTGCACTGCGTGAGGCAAATGGTGGTCACACCAGATACTGACTGGTTTTCTGACCCCCCCAGACCCCCCCAGTAAAGCAAAACTGCACATTTCAGAGTGGCCTTTTATTGTGGCCAGCCTAAGGCACACTTGTGCAATATTCATGCTGTCTAATCAGCATCTTGATATGCCACACCTGTGAGGTGGGATGGATTATCTCGGCAAAGAAGAAGTGCTCACTAACACAGATTTAGACAGATTTGTGAACAATATTTGTGAGAAATGGTCTTTTGTGTATATAGAAAATGTTTTAGATCTTTGAGTTCAGCTCATGAAAAATGGGAGCAAAAACAAAAGTGTTGCGTTTATATTTTTGTTCAGTGTATTATGAGGGCAACGTATTTTTTGCAAGCCAAAAAAGCCATATGTTGTGCACATTATTATTATAATCTAGTGGGAATACAAGTTATGTAAAAAAATATTATTGTTTGCACAAAGTTGAAAAACACTATCTTGTGGGGTTCTGCATGATACATATCTCAGATGAAGATGGAACTTTGGGTGGAATCAAGAATAATATAATGTATATAAAAATAATAATAGACAATGGGTTTCATGCAAGAAACTATATATGAACAAATATTCTCTTATTATTTATTTGTGACTTTTTTTTAAGTACCCATTGTTTACTGGGAATCCCCAACATTTTCTTATTTTTGCTCTTCTCTTAGTTAAGAGAAAAATTTACAAGTGGTTGAGAGCTTACCAAGATAACAGAAAAAAGCATCTCATTTTCACAGCCCACAAATTGTTTCACAATGTGAAGAAATGTAAGTTTTAAAATTGAGGAAAATTCAAAAAAGGCATGGATTTTGTGTAATCAAACTTAGATTATGAGATTATTAAGAATCCACTGGTTCAACCTAAAAAATTAAGATAACAATCTGCATGCATCTTTTTCACTAGCTCCAACTCTGGCATTATTGAGTCAGTCCTATAACCTTTTATAATCTATTAAACTCAATTAGTTTCATACCACCAACATGATTTGGTTTGACCTTGAATAACATTGAATCAAATTAATCAACTTAATATTTATCCAAAAGGTTCTGGTGATATTTGGTCATCAAACTATTTTAATTAAGATATTTTAAGTTATCATTTTAATTCAGTCCTGCCCAAAACTGCCAAAATGTTTTTGATTTTGAACAACTTCTTAAAATAAATGTCATCTTACTAAAACACTTAACATAATAAACGTATTTTTTTATGCTGAACAACTTCTTTATTTGAAGCATTATCTACTAACCCCAAGAATCATTTTTAGAATATACATTTTTAAATTTCAGTGCTAAAAAAATACTACTATAGTTGGTTTATTGATCCCAATTACTGTAATTTCAATTACTGTGCATCCCTGTGATGGCCAGTGCTGGAATGTAACTAATTTACTCAAGTACTGTACTAAAGCATAAATTTGAGGTACTTTTACTTTCGTCTAATATTCTAATCTCATTCGACTTTCTACTTCTTCTCCCCTACACTTCAGACTGAAGTATTGTACTTCTTACTCCACAACAATTTTTTAGTAATTTTAGTTACTTGTTTGAACACAAACCATATGAAAATGTACAGGTGCAGCTGAAACATGTTGGGATTCACTGGACCACAGATTATTTATCATTTGTTAAAATCTAAACTGGACATGTGAAGGCTTTCTACTCTGGGTTTTACCATCTTAAATGGTAGCCAAGACCGCAAGTTCTTTGTTCACCAAACAGAGGACAGCCATTTGGCTCTTATCTCCACAGGATGCCTCATTCTCACACCTGAGTGAGAGACCAGTCCTCAAACCTGATTGGACAATATGGACACAGTGGCATGTGACTCTGCAATGTCACCAAGAAAATTTAGGGAGAAGTTTCTTCTCTTCACACTGTCTTGTGCTTTTGAATCATTGAAGGGGGCACTTACTCTCTGCCTCTCTTTCTCATGAGCTCCTCAGACTGTTGTTGCTTTTTCTCCTGAGCCTTTGTTGGGGTCTCTGCTCCTACACTTCTGCAGAGGTAGGACATCACACAGGAGGGCCTGCTATGCCCTTCCCCCATTGTTCACACTCCTGCATGCCCACAGCAGGAGCAGAACCTGGAGACCAGAGAAGTTAGTTTGCCTAACACAGCACTTCACGCCGGTAGAGAAAACAAATAACCCCCACTGTGCATTTACTGCTTGTTTATTAATTCCAGTCGTGTTTTATGTGTGTGAGATCCTGCTTGTGTGTGCGTGCACCTTGAATATCATATGTGAGGCTATTTCATAACTAAAATGGTGGTGAAAATATTTAACTTTGCTAGACGGCATTTCTCTGAGCCATTTGTTAAAAGGAAATAATTTATTTGCTGTGGAAAGAAGGCAACATAATGTGGAATTATAGGTTAAACAATCTTTGCTTCCTTTAATTTAGTTTGGATAACAGTAGTAGCCTAATAGTAGCTGCAGCAGCAACAGCGTTAGTTGCCAACAGCTGTCTTGCTTTTATTCTTTATTACTGATATGCGATGTCATTTGGCCATGGTGATCGCTGCTTGCTGTTGGTTTGCAGGACTTCTGTTTTTCTGCTGATGTTGTTTTTTTTTTATCTTTGTACACTGTCTTGGTTCGTCATGTCAGAGGTAGTGAGTTTGGAGTATAGACATTTGTTTGTTTTTGCATCTTCAGCACCAAAGACAGCACTCAAACTACGGTAGTTCTTGTCTGCTTTTGTCATGTGGTGAATTCTACTGTTGGCCTCCTTATGGAAAAAATGTAATAAAATTTGCATTTATTAGAACTTCTTAATGTTTTATTTATGTGTATCTTATGGCAGCCAGTCAGCAGCCTAGTGAGTAGCGATGTGCAATGCGCTATACAGCAGGAAAAAAAATACACTGATGTCACTCATTAATTCATTCAGTTGGCAGCCCCCCCTACTTAAAACATCTTCCCATGTGTGGGGAATACCAGGATGTGTTATCCAAATAAGGGCATGTACGTCACATATAGCAGATGAATTGATTTCCCGTCGATGAGATGAATGTAACTGTCCTCACAGTCCGTGCATAGAGACATTGCAGCAGTTTAGTGGTACCGCTGCTCTGTGTTTACTGAAAGGGGGGTTGCCTGGTTCCCCCTGAAATGTAACTTTACTGCGGTCGGATTTTTGGGAGGTCGGACTAATGGGATTCAAATAGTAGGTCGGACCTTTGGGTAGTCGGACTAATGGGTAGTCGAACCATTGGGTGGTCGGCCTGACGCCACACACCCCTCACCAGTCACATAGATTCTATCGTCAGTTATGCGTTTCAGGAAAAGGATAACTAGCCTATTTTAAAAACAATGAATCGCCTAACACATAAGTTTATAAGTTTAAGTTTATTTACTTTATTAATCCCCCTGAGGGGAAATTCAATGTTTTCACTCTTGCTTGTCAATTACACACAGGTCTGAAAGACACACATGCACAAACAGGACCTATACATGCACAAAGTGGAGAGATGTCAGAGTGAGGGGGCTGCCCTTGGTGAGGCGCCCCGAGCAGTTGGGGGTTCGGTGCCTTGCTCAAGGGCACCTCGGCAGTGCCCAGGAGGTGAACTGGCACCTCTCCAGCCACCAGTCCATGCTCCATATTTTGGTCCGGACGGGGACTCGAACAGACAACCCTCCGGTTCCCAACCCAAGTCCCTATGGACTGAGCTACTGCCACCCCACACAATAAAACAAGATTATTGTGGAAATGAAAATGTTAACTGTACTGTTATTAGCCTATGCACATTAGATCATTAGTAACATTAAATGTAACACAATAAACCAAAGTTTATCAGCAGGCGTTTCCTTAAGTCTTTCTGATAGTTTTTTACTAGCCTATATACTACAACAGTGTAATAAAATCCTACAATTATGGCTTTTAGTTTTGGTCTGCCACCCCTATGAAAAATTTCTGGAGGCGCCCCTGTTCGGCATGCGGACACGCCCCTCGTCAGTTTCAAGCGGTACAGTGCAGCAGTGAGAGCTCCGCAGTTCAGTTTAACACGGACAATTAACAACTTTCTCCTTCTTTGTCTTGATGTGTGTGCGTGAATGATTAAGGTGAGAAGCCGCCCATGTTTCACTTCCTCACATCACCTAAGCCGTGAGTTGCACATGTGCGTGTGTGTGCAGCGCGCCGGGAATTTGATGAGCATTTTAAATCGGCATATTTTAGACTGACCGGCCGGTCGCAGGTCATGGCCGATCACATGAAAACATCTAGTTTTGGAGTCAAAGAATACTGACTTTTCATCTTCATGTTGTTACCTCTGTTTTAACTTGTTACACCTTTTTCCATATAGCTTTGGCCCTTTAGCCTGTGTGGCCTTTCTCTGATGTATCAAATGGTAAATCATTTTAAGGGTAAACTGACGAGGCATGATTAAGTATGAACATCTCTTCTCCCCTCCCACTTCTTCTCTTTTTGTGTGCTCTCCACTCCTTCCTATTCATGCTTATACCAACACATCAAAGCCTACTAAGGCGTAACAGTGCACAAAGAGCTCTTTGATGATGAAAATCTCTCCTTTTTTTATCCGCTCAGAGACATCAAGCTATGATTCATACAAATGTTACAGCGAGCACACAGCCCTCCATCCCAGAGGAGGACAAATGCTCTAATTAACATGGGAAAAAGAGACAAGGGAGGGAATCTTGTCATCTCCTGCTCAGTGTTCCTCTCCTTATCTCTCTTCTTTCCACAGGATTACGTTCTGCTATTTTATCTCCTCTTCAAGCAGCTCACTCAAGTCTCTTGTGCAGTTTTGATGAAAGGGTGAGGATGAGAGGGAGAGAGAAAAGGAGATGAGGGAGGCCATAAGTCGCTACAGCCTGAGAGGGAGCCATGATGGAGATCACTGACCACTGGCCATGTCAAGCTGTTCCCATGGGATGGCAGATACAATTACTTGCATATTTGCTTGCACATTTCCCCTCTAATCCCCAGTGGACAGAAAGTAGGGGTCAGCATTGTCTAAGAGCTAGGAAGAGTCATAAAACCACAACTGGAAAATTAGTTAGCAGCTTCGCATGATATGGTCACTTTAGTTTCTGCTCAGCAATTTTGTTTCACAGCTGCAGTATATGATGAATTACTCAGCATACAGACATTATATATCGATTTAGATATGAGAGTGTGTGTATTCCGGTCAAATTCCTTTGCCCTCTCTGTTAGTAATTGCATGCATTCTCTCTGTCATGTCTAAGAAACGTTAAATTAATTTAATTAGTTTTTGTCTCGTGTCTGTGTTGTCTTGTGATTTCCTGTTTTATTTTGAAATCTAACTCTCCTCTCATTCCAGGCAACTTGCTCCTTCCCCTGTGTGTTTTCCCGCTGGTCTGATTGTCTGCCTTGCCCCTGACTGTTTCCACCTGTGCCCTTACCTGGTGTGTATATATTGTCTGCATCTCCCTTTGTCCTGTGCCAGTTCGTCTTGTCCTTTGTGTCAGTGAACCAGCATTGTATCCATGCCATTTGCCATTGCCATTGTCAGGTCTTGTTACTTTGATACTTTGTTCATGTTTGATTTCTGTTGTTTTTTCATAGTCGTAGTCCAGCCTCAGTAGAGTGATTTTCTGTTGTTTTTTCATAGTTATAGTACAGCCTCTGTAGAGTGATTTTCTGTTTACCTTTTCTAAGTTTAGCTTTTCTAGTGAGTTTTATTTCTTTAGAGATAGCGTTTATTTTGTAGATCATTTTTGTTGTTAGATTTATGATAGGTTTTCCTCTGTCTAGAGTGATTTTCATTTTGTGTTATTTAATAAATAATTTTGATTTGTACTTTGAGTCTCGAGTTGTGCATTTGGGTTCAGGTCCTTGTTCGATCGTGACACTCTCTGGCAAACTTGTCTATCAAATCTGGAAGAGGATTCGAAGGAAATCCTTCTGCATGCATTTGAACCTAATCCCACCATAAACACCATTATCAGCTTCTTATCTGCAAAAAGAAAAATCCCTGTTTGTTATCTTTAGACGTTGGGAAGAGTTTGAGACAAGCCCATTGTACATTCAGGATGGCACACTCTTCTTGTCGCTGCACATTTGTTGATGACGGGAATATGGAGATTGTGTTTCCATATTTCAAGTCTTTATTTCCTTGCCAAAGCTGTAATATTCTCACTGAAAGTTGTTGTGAGTTTGAAATATGATCTGAGGATCACAACTAAGATGCATTGGCTGTAATTAATAGCTTCCTCCTGATCTGCTGATGGTTGCAAAGGAAGATAAACGTAGGAAGCTGGGGGGGGGGGGAGTACAAAGAGAAAGATGCAAGGAAGGAAGTTATTAAGTGTACAAAATGGGCAGCTACCCTGGCACCCCACATCATGTGCTCTGCGCTCACGTGTGGGCGCTCAGGGTGATCGGTGATGCACGGTCTCTGAAGAGCAGCAGTCTCGTCAGTACTGATGTCCAGATTCTCAAGTGCAGGCATCGCCAATTCCCAGTCTGAGCAGCAAAGACTTTCCTCATCCGTTGGCATTGCTTTGCATTTGAAACAACTACACCACCAGGTTTCCAGTGCTCGACTCCGGTATTCTGCGGCTGGCTGAGGGTTAGGCTCATGAGCTGCGGCGGCTGCTTTGTCCAGTAGCCTGAGTTCTGCGTCCGTATACTCGGGCTCAAACAAATACGGCTCAACAAAGAAATGCTGTTCCTCCTCAGTTTCAAAGTCTTCAGACATGTTGGGCTGTCCTTTGCTAAAAGACCGTAGTGCAAATGATCTTTTAGCTACTGTGGTTATTGTTGTCTCCCCCTGCAGTGCACATGTCACGTGATGTAAACATGGGTAAGGAAGCGTGCACACATGAGCGCGGAGCACAGAGAAGCAGTCAGAGCTACAGGCTACAGTGACGTTTTTCGAAACAACTTTTTATGTCGGGGCTTCAGGACAGTTGGATCACTATGGATGAGCATGTTGGAGATATTTTGTAGTTTCAATTTTGTGTTTTTGGACGTTAGTCTGGGGCGCTGTCAGCCATTAGGTGTGCTAGCCGCTCCCCCCGCTGATCTCCGCATGGGATGTGAGGACTCTAAAACTTCACCAGAGCCTTCCTCAGCATGAGGGTGAGTAGATAATGGCTGAATTTTCATTTTTTGATGCACTATCCCTTTAAGAGTAGATTTAAGACTTTCCTTTTTGATAAAATTTTTAGTTACGGCTGGCTCAAGCTTGCCTTGTACAAGCCTCTAGTTAGGCTGACATAGGCCTAGTCTGCCGGGGGACCTTCTATAATACACCGAGCACCTTCTCTCCTTCTCCCTCTCTCTCTCTCTCCTTTGCTAACACTCATGTCCTGTTACTGGATCTTGCTAACTCGGCTGTACTGCATGTCACTAACTCGACTTCTTCTCTGGAGCCTTTGTGCTCCACTGTCTCGCAAGTTAATTAGTATTAGTACAGCACAGCGGTGCCTGGATAGTGTGACGTGTGTGGTTGTGCTGCGGCCACATATTGGCAGTCACATATTACTTTCAACATATTGTACCACAATAGCCGTAATTATTATTATAATGTTACTTGAATTAATGTTGTTGTTGTTGTTGTTGTTGTTGTAAGCTACTGTCATTACTGTCTGTCCTGCATCTCTCTCTGCCTCTGTCTCTCTTTCATCTCTCTCTCATTGTGTCATACGGATTACTGTTAATTCATCATGTTGATCTGTTCTGTACAACATCTATGGTACGTCTGTCCGTCCTGGAAGAGGGATCCCTCCTCAGTTGCTCTTCCTGAGGTTTCTACCATTTTTTTCCCTGTTAAAGGTTTTTTTGGGGGGAGTTTAACCTTATCTGCTGCGAGTGTCCTAAGGACAGAGGGATGCCATATGCTGTAAAGCCTTCTGAGGCAAATTGTGATTTGTGATATTGGACTTTATAAATAAAATTGATTGATTGATTGACATCCACAAGGGCCTCAAAAGGTCATTGAAATAAATTTTATTGTAAATTAAGTACAATGAAAGTACTGTTTCAACTAAATGGTAACTGGACCTGCACTTGTATGGCACCTCTCTAGTGTCCCGACCACTCAAAGCACTTTAACCCTACATGTCACATTCACCCATTACACAGTGAACAAGGTGCCACCAAGCAGCAACCTCTGAGGCTGAAACATGATGCCAACACTGAAGTACCAAAAACTGCAATTCTTTCAATGTCCACTTGAGGCTGGCTCCAGAAGCCAGTCAATCCCCATAGATCCCCTCACTGAATTGCCCAACTTTACAGCCTGGTACAAAAAACAGTTTTGGTCTGTTTGGCTTATTTCGCCGTCGTGACAACTGCACAGGGCGTGAATTTTTATATAACTCACCTGTTGACATTTAAATAAGGCTAAAAGATACCTATAGGCCTATGTAAGGGCGGCCCCTCAAGTGACATACTGTCTGCCAGTAGTGTCCTCAGCTACTCAGTCAGATCCACTCCACCCTCCCTCCTCCACAGCGCCAGCCTCTCCTCCAAATATGGTTGCTTCTGGCTACAAAAAACCAAGATGGCAACGGCCAAAATGCTGAACCAACCTGGTCTCACTCTGAAGTCACTGAAATCTGGCGCTTAGTCAGTGACTTTCAGCGTCAGATACAGATGAAAAAAGCCGTCCTTTCACATCGTCATAATACAAGACCAGTCGCAGTTATTGTTTAATGGCACCTGACAGCTTCAGGGGTAATCATGACAACAATGCTTTCACTGTTAAGGTGGTGGAAGTCCAAGTAGGGCAGGCAGGCTGGAGAGGTAGTGGATTGGTCCAACAACCACCAACTTTCACCCAGGAGGACAGTGTCAGCTTAATGTAAGAGTGTAAAGCCAATACCTGTTCTTTTTTCGTAACCAAACCACTGTACCAATGTACCCACATCCATTTGTTGCTGAAGGAAAAAAAAAACATCAATTCACAGTGTACCAATGTAGTGCATTTATTTGAAAGAAAATGTATGCAAACTATACATTTCCTGTGAAAACTGAAGTGTATTTTGAAAACAGACAATGCATGTAACAGGCAGAACTTGACACAGTGTCCCAGAGTGTCGACAAGCAACGCATTCAGGGTACCCTCCCAATGTGGAAAGTCCATGACCAAACGTCGATATGTGATGCTGTTGGAGTGAGAATGTGTTGACTAAAGTGGAGGTTTCAAAACAGGAGTCGAAAAGCCAATGGCTGGTAGCTACATCTATTATTTTTACAGTCTATGGGTGCCGCCTGCTACTCAGTTAAGCATTTACATGCTCTCACACACTGATAGAACAGCCATCAGGAGCAGTTTGGGGTTCAGTATTTTGCCAAAGGATGCTTCAGCATATGGACTGAAGGAGCCGGGGATCAAGCCACTAATCCTCTGATATGTGGATGACCCACTCTACCTCTTGAGGAGGCCCGTCTGGTCCAGAGGATGCCCCCCGCCCTCAGGATGAGGGGCTGCAGGATGAGGGGCGATGCTGGGGTGCCTGTCGCATCTGTGGGGGAGAACGGGATGAAGGCCAGCTGCTCCGCAGGGAGCGACAAAGATCATTAAATGCATGTTGTTTCATACAACACTCGCAGTTTGCCAGTAGGTCATACTGTTACTGATAGATCAAGACGTTTGGTGGTGGACTCACTGCTGGACGAATGTGACATTCTGTGCCTTCAGGAAACCTGGATGGCGAAACAAGATCTGGATAAGCTGAACACTCTGCACATGAACTTCCATGGGGCTGGAGAGTCCACAACCGATCTCAGCACGAGGCTGGTTCGAGGTAGGATAGCTGGTGGTGTAGCTATATTGTGGAACATCAAATATGACCTACTGGTGAAGGTGGTGCATCTAAATGTTGTCTGGGCCATAGGGCTAGAGTTTAATTATAATGAAAAGAAATTTACTGTTTTAAATGTTTATACACTGTATGAATCCTATGAGCATGAGGACGAATTTCTGAACAGGTTAGCTTTTATTCAGTCCTTCATAGAGGACAACAGTTCATCTTGTGTCTACGTCATGGGTGATTTTAATGCTGACATGTCAGATAGCAAATTTGTATTTGCAGCACACCTGCAGCAGTTTTGTAATGATTCTAAATTAATTCTATCGAGTAAAGCTTTGTTGCCTGACACAAGTTTTACCTATGTTAGTGAAGCGTGGCACACAACGTCTTGGTTAGACCATATCGTGACCACAGCTGATGCTCATGCCTCATTGGAAAATGTGGTGATATGTTATGAACTTGCCACCTCTGATCACATACATATTGCTGCACTGTTAAATGTTGAGAATGTCCCTCTGCTGTCCAGTAATAGTAATGCTGCTTCCTCAAGTAAACTGGACTGGTTAAAACTGAGCAGAGAGTATACGGCTGGATACTCACTGCTAACGGACAGCTTTCTAAATAATATTGTCTTGCCTAAAGAGGCCCTAATGTGCTCAGATATGAATTGTAAGGATGTGCAACATGCTGAAAAACTCTGTGCCATGTATGATGTTATTGCGAAATGTCTTAATGCTTCCAGTGAACTCTTTTGTAAAAGTAAATGTAAGGCACCCAACATCAGACCTGGGTGGAATGAGTTTGTGGCTGAGCAGTACGCTGAGGTAAGAGAGGCCTTTAGACTCTGGTCAGAGGCAGGTAGGCCTAGACAGGGGGTATTGCTACATACTAAAAAACGCACAAATACTAGATTTTACTATACTACTAGACAAGTATGCACTCTGTTTTATTAAGAAAAATGAGAACACAATGAGAGCAGACAAGCTTGCCAGAAAGCTACTGAATAACAATGACTTAATGACTTCTGGAAAGAGGTCAAAGTTATGAATAACAATAAAACTCCCCTACCGTCTGACATTGAAGGTGTAAGTAGCCCAGAAAAAATAGCTGAGGTATGGCGTGAGCACTACTGTAACCTTTTTAATTGTGTTAAAAGTAACCCGGTTAGAATTGATCATGAACATACTGGTCTCTCTGCAGACATGATAGTTAGGGCAGCAGATGTCTATGATGCCATTAACATGTTGGATAATAACAAAGCCTGTTGTATGAACTGCATTACTGCAAAACATCTAAAATATGCCAGCTATAAGCTCAGCCCTTTGCTTTCCATGTGCTTTACTGTTTTTTTGGTTCATGGTATTCTGCCCAGTTCTATTATGTCTGTGATGTTAGTGCCCGTGCTTAAAGTCAAGGCTGGTAAGCTCAACAGTATAGACAATTATTGACCTATTGCATTAGCCAGTATCTTGTCGAAAGTACTGGAGAGAACACTGTTAACAAAGCTAGAAATGTATGTCCTTACTACTGACAATCAGTTTGGTTTCAAAAGAAAACATGGAACTGACCTGTGTATTTATGCTCTTAAAGAGATTGTATTTAAGTACACAAGCCTTAATTCATCTGTATTCCTATGCTTTATTGATGCGTCCAAGGCATTTGATAGAATTAACCATGAAAAAATTATTTGTAAAATTGCTAGATAGAGGTGTCCCTAAATTTTTAGTGAGAATTTTAGTGTTTTGGTATGCCCATCAAACGTTTCAGGTTAAATGGGACAATGTTGTATCTGCTCCATTCTGTGTTAGTAACGGAGTGCGGCAAGGAGGAATCTTGTCTCCTATTTTATTTAATGTTTATTTGGATGAATAATCAAATCAGTTAAATAGGTTAAAAACTGGCTGTCTTGTGGGCAACACTATTGTTAATCATCTTATGTATGCAGACGACCTGGTCCTGCTCAGTCCATATAGTGCTGGACTGCAGCAGATGTTGAAGGTGTGCTCTCAATATGGCCTTGATCTTGACATAAAATATAACGCTAAGAAAAGCCACATAATGATAGTTAGAAGCGATGGGGACAGGAAATCAACTTTTCTGACCTTTTATTTGTCAGACAGTCCTCTTGCTGTGTGTGAGGAAATTAAATACCTAGGTCATGTCATATCCGATGACTGGACGGATGACAAAGACCTGTATCGACAGCGCTGTAAAATTTACTCTCAAGCTAACATGCTTATAAGGAAGTTTTCTATGTGCTCTGACTGTGAAGTGTTCCCTGTTCAGAACCTACATCACACCATTATATACTGCTCAATTGTGGTCTAACTATAAGAAAAAGAATATGCAGAGGCTCAAGGTAGCATACAATGATGCAGTGAGGCTGCTGCTTTGTGTCCCTAGGTGGCATAGTGCCAGTCAATTGTTCGTGTCCACTAGAGTGCCAACCTGTGAGGCACTCTTAAGACAGCTGATGTTTAGTTTTATGTGTCGCCTGGACAAGTCAGAGATCCACATAATAGAAGCCCTAGTCAGCCCCCTGAAAAGCTTCTATAGATTCACTTCTAGGCTGAGACAGCATTGGTGCAATAGCTTGTATATCTTATGCACAATTTTTGTATTTTTGTATCTCCTCTTTTTTTTATACTATTTATACTGTATGTTGTGATATATGGACCTGTGTCTGCAATAAAGCTTTATAATATAATAAAATAATTTTGGAAAACAACCAAGATGGCTGCAGCTGATGTGAAACTTTCTGCCTAAGCACTATTTTTAAATTCTGTTGGCAAAAACAGCAACAGTTCTTCACAGACATATTGATGCAACACTATCACAGCTCATCTCTTCCTTCTGTAGTCTGTTTACATTTGCTCAGTGCTATGTCATATTTTGTTGCTCTGATTGGTTTTAGGTCTGTCCAGTTGTGTCCAGAGACATTTGGGTCTATGGCTGTTGATAATGCCTCTTGAACTAAGAAGTTCCAGTCTAAGGGCTCATTTATGGCTAACATTAGATATGTATATGGACACAGATGGAGCCTTCTGTCAATACTCAATACACCTATGGATACCGATGAAACAGAGCAGTACCACCAGAGATTGTGGGGGCAATGTGTCACAGGTGTGATTGAACCCAATTGCAGCACTCAGTGACAGTTGGTAATGACCTTTATTTATACACAGAGTCATTTAGGAACTTGAGCTGACCAAGATATTCTTGTAACAGTTCATTTTTCAGGCTCAGAGCCCACACATAGTCTCTGGGTTCAGGGGCCAGGGAATGGACTGGGCCGAACTCCGAAGGGGGACCGAGAGCGAAGATGGGAGTCCTCGGACCCTAACAGTTCAGTTGGCTAGCAGGCAGAGGTAACAAAGAGGGGCTTACTGATGGCATAGTTGAGAAGGGGAGGGGTCCAGAACCAGAAGAGCACACACAGCTAGCAGTAGCAGCAACCCATCATCAGACACCGGCACACCATGAGGATAGGAACACAGGGCTCGGTAGGGACAAAGAGTTTGTCAAATTCCGCTGCTTTGTCAGTTGATGTCACCGTCAGACACAGATGCACTGTGACACTTTTTGTGGTGATATGGCAGCCATTTCTGATGCCACTGGCAACTACTGTAATGTAAAGAGCAAGAAAGTCCCTATAGGATGGGTAGAAGGGGTAGGTGGGTCAAAGATACCTGTCTTACTTACAAGATCTTGCATGGCTTGGCTCCTCCCACTCTTGGTGCTTTTATAAAACAGAAAACCTCTACTGACAGACACACCAGGGGCCTCATGTACAAAGGGTGCGTACGCACAAAAACGTGGCGTACATCCTTTTCTACGGCAAAGTTCAGATGTATCAAGAGTGAAATGACCGTGGAAATGTGCGGTGCCTCACGCCAACTTCATGGCTGGCGTACGCACGTTTCTACAGCTGTTGATCCTTTGGCGACACTTAGAGGTGATGCTGGGAAACTGTTATAATAAATAAATGTGAAAACAATTAGTCCTCAGAGTGATGTGCACATCGGAGACAAATGAACAGTTAACACTGATGAACAATTAACACACCCACGTGTCTGCAATTAGATGAGTGGATATAAAAGCATGCGCAAAGTGGTGCAGAAGATACTGTTAACAATTGCTGCTTTAGCAGTATTAAGACATTGTAAATGGTGCAATACAAAGAGAGCGTGTGTTCAGAGACAGATGGCACTGGCACATGATGACAACTGGCTCATCAGCTGCTTTAGGTTCCCGAGGGCAATCCTCCTGGAAGTGTGCGCCTTGTTGCGCGACACTGCGAGGAGTCATGCGCTGCCTGTATCCATACAGGTGCTGACCAGTGGCGGCTGCTGGTCTTTCAAGGAGGGGAAGCTCATTTTCGGCCTACATCATAAAATGTGTCCGTTTATTTATACGTAAAGTCTACCCTCGTGGGGCTGCTGCGCAAGGCTAGCGTGACCGCCTGTGAGTGCTTTGGGACGGTGGAGGGGCACACAGCAGCACCCGCTGCTCGTTGGGGACAGTAACTGCAGAGTCTCCAAACACGAGTACAGTCTCCAATAACACCAGAAAAAGATGCTAGATTTGTCGCTAGTCGTTTTTAACAAAGAAAAAGTCATTACGAGGATTGGAAAAGTCTCCAGATCAACTCGGAACAACGGAATGAAACTTGAAAAATGCTCCGGTGGTGGTTTATATTTCAAGATCGCTGATTCGCTCATTTCGCTGTCAATCAAAAAGGGATTCAGCCTCAGACAGATCATCCAATCATCATGCAGAAGCCCAGCGTCCAGGCCAGCTGAGGCCAGCCCACTGCCCCTTAGACCCCCAGAGACGCTGAGCGTCCGATGGGCAGGACAAAACCGAGCATTTATCCAATGACTGTCTAGTTTCGCTGCAGTGGAACAACCCACTCTATGCTTCCCCATTGAAGTCTTTGGACGCTGAGCTTCCGCTGTTTAATGCACTGCGACGCTACGGGAATGAATGAGAAGAAAGTTGCATCAGTGACCTGTGATAAGTAGCTGATTCTGAACAAAAGTTGAACGCGTTCTAGCGCATATTTAGTCAATGAAATGTAAACACAACAGTACATATTTGACCACTTATTTTTTGACATTTTAGGGGAAGCTGAGCTTCCCTTGCAGTCTTAGAGCAATCGCCACTGGTGCTGACGTACGGAATCATCCGCATGTCAGCCAGGTATATCAAATTCCCAAATTCAGCTTAACAGGCCAACATTAAAGCGCAATTTGCAGCGAGAGCCGGTTTTCCTAATGTAATCGGAGCTATTGACTGCACACACATTTCTATAAAAGCACCATCACGGGATGAATGTGTTTATGTCAACAGGAAGCATTTTCATTCGATCAAATATGTAATGCGCAAATGCAATTAACCTATGGGCCCTAGGCCTTTTTGGAGTATTTTTACTGCCTTTACTTTTAAGCTCATATCACAGTCATTATAAAGGCTACATACACATGCTATATCTTGTTTTTTTCAGGACAATCTGGGCTAACCAGATTTGCCACCATGCCATGTCCTTCTATGTGCCTGTATTTTATATTAATTTTTATATCAATGAAAAAAACATATCCATGTGCCTAAATTCTTACATTTTTACATGTATCTCACCATAGCAAGTTGGAAGTTGACATATTCTGCCATATATGAAGAGGGGAGACTCTCTGGAATCTGGCAATATAAGAACCATGATGCTGGGACATTCTGTCACTTCACAGCTGTCCAAAACATGTGGTTTGTGCCAGGTGTGATTGCCAGTATTTTTTCATTATTGCAAGAAATTCCATTGACTCATTCACAAGTCAAAAATGTGTTTTATCTGAAGGAAACATGCAATATTTACATCTAAGATAATAGAAAAATAGTCAACCAAGTGCAATGATCTCCTCCAAGATAATATTTGCCACTTTGTTTGCAGTTTTGTTGTTGTTTTTCAGTTTCAGTTATATATTGGGGGGGCATTTTGGGCATTGGTGGGGGGGCATGTGTCCCCCTCAATGTATATGGTGACTACTGCCCTGTCAGCATGCATAATTAGGCTGCAGTTGTCTGGGTGTGCAAAGGTGAAGTGCGCTGGTCTTGTCATACAAAGTTTGATCGAGTGTCAACTGGACAATGTGGAGATATTTGCATCTTGAAAGCCGGACTACAAATGTGGATAGACAGGAGAAACACATGCAAGCCTCAGACATGGTAAGATACGATATTCCTCACTATATGAAATGAATGATAACAAGATCTGTATAATGGATTGTAAAGAAATTAGTCAGGTTTTTATTTTGTAGACATTTATAGCATGATGGGATGACAGCACAGTGATGTGTGTGGTATCACTGGAAAGCTCTGGTCCTGCGCTTTCATATGTGTGGCATTTCTGTGCGAGCCTGCATTCGCGAGTAATCCATCCAAGAGTAATGTGTGTGCAAAGCTGTATGAAAGCTCTGTTATTCATGATTTTAGTGTAACTTTATCTTGTTTTTCGCTGTGAAAACTGTGGTCTTGTCGGAAAGCTAAGTTAAGGTTCCGCTGTTTCTCGTGATATGCGTGGCTTCTTGCTATGACCCAGGTGTGAGTTTGGACGCACTATGCGTCTGCTAATTTACCCTGCTCCTCTTTCTTTTTTTCCTTTTATTTAACAGGAAAACAACAGTTTAATGACTGAGCGGCTGAGCCAATCACATTTCGGCAGAAACAAGGATCAGCTCAAATTGGGAGGGTCCGCTCGTATCTCCCCTTAATATGCAAAATATTAGATTGACCCACTGGCGTTCCACTCTGTGCAACCTGCGGCTGCGAGGACAGGCTGCTGCGGTCAACCGCGGCTGCGTTTTATGGGGTAAAAAAACGTTATGACCACCGGCCGGTTTGGCCTGGAACAGACCGGCCGTTCGGGAATACTCCCGAACCTCCCTATGGCCAGCCCGCCCTTGCAAGCAGGCACTGTGCGTGATGGGTGGCTTCTTGGTGAGTAAATAATTTATTCGTTAATCCCCCTGATGCGCATTGAGCATGTGCGCCCCCAAATATTATCCTGTATTCACAGCATCAGTACTAGTCAGTGGTTAAAGTTAGTGACTGGCTGTTTTTTGCTGGTTAAACTACAGCTTCAGAGCTTTCTAACAAGCCCCTGATTGTCACTGTGTGTAAAGTACTCATGTCAATAAATCTGTGCGTAAAGTGTGAAATTTCTTAATCAGCCTCACCTTTTCCCCAGCGCACTTCTGCATTCATTTACAACAATAGTGCGTGATCCATGTAAGTGGTGTATGATATGATGATGCATTCAATTTTCCAATTCGCAATCAGGGTGAGCTCCTCCTCTCCTGTCCCCCCGCCTGTTTTGACCACACTTTGGCGGTGGGCAGCCATCCTCCACTTCACTTCTTTTTAATTCTGCGTGTTTACGTTTTTCTGACCCCAGAGCATTGACAGCCTCACACACACTCTCCCACTCACTCCTCTTGCGTTTAGTATTGATGCCGGAGGACAGCGTGCCAAAAAGTACATTTTTGCACACCTCCACTTCAGTGAGCAGCGTCTCCAATTCACATTCTGTGAGGTTTTTCTTTTTTCCCGTCTTATTCATTCTTTTGTTTTAGTTTTCTGCTCGCGCAGAGAGGGGAATCTTAGGTGCAGGGTTCAATAAATATGATTTGCATATTTAAATGGGGGCGTGGACAGGGAGGGGTCGGGTACTCCAACATGTTGATTCCATGTTGATTGGGATGTACAAAGGAAATGTACTTGGATACATGCCTACGCACAGATTCATACATCTGGATGTTTTTGTGTGTACAACGTTTTCTGGATTTAAGCGTACGCCATGTTTCAGTAGGAAATCCACGCAAGTCTTTGTACATAAGACCCCATGTCTGTCAGTAGAAGGGACTGCGTAGTACCGAAGAGGAAGTCTGCTTTTGGTCAGGCAGCCTTTTCTGTGAGAGCAGCTCAGACATGGAACAGTCTTCCAACAACCCTCAGGGTGTATGATACATATCTTTTGTTGATCCATTGACTGGGAGTCATGATGAATATTCAACTTAAAGTTTATTCCTTCACATTAAGTCTGAACAACATGAGGACGTGTAGTTATAAGATAACCGTACGTGTGTATAAAATCTCGTTACTCAAAATCTCTCGAGACCTACATCGGGTACAGCAACACTGCATGGACAAAACAGTATAGTCAAAACAGTATAGCAGTACAGCTGTCTACATCCCCCTTCTTTAGCTTTGATGCGCAACTAGAATGAACACAAAGGAAACATGTACTTATTGTTTCTGAACATATAACACTGTACTGTGACATAATAATTTGAACATTCAAACTTTTAACTGAAAATGGAGAGTCAGAGTTAAGTACATTGTTATGACACAGTTGCAGTAACGGCTCCCTGAATAATGCATAACGAAACAATTCACACCCTATCACATATGCAGGTTCATACATGTGTCTTGTCTAGTATAGGTATTTTGTGTTTGGCTTAGAGACTCTGCCAGATCTAGTGAGATACATAGATGTAGTAGGCTGGACTAGGCTTTTCTCCTGAGTCTCTGCACACTTCTGCAGCAGTCTACTAGGAGTCTTTTCAGCACTTGTTTGTTTTTCACTCTGTCCTGGTAGTGTGTGTTCAGTGTTATCCGGTTTTTCAGTCATTTGTGTCTTGTTCATCTCTGATTCAGATGTGTGTTGTGACTCATCTGATTCATTTGCATGCGTGATGGGCTTTGGAAGCTCTGACTCCATCACTGGCAGGATGTGATGGCGGTTGCATCTGTATTCCTTTCCTTCAGATTCCACCACATATGAACATGGCTCGCCACACTTTCTCTTTATAACTCCCAATTTGTCATGTCCTTTTTGTATTTGGAGTCTTACCACTTGGTTTGGTGTTAAGGGAGCTAGTGGCTTGCTGGTCTTACCATGGTAGCATTTCTGTGCTCTGCGCTTCTTTGTAAGCTGGGCTTTAATGCTGGTTGTTGCTTTCGCTGCTGGTTTCAACAGTTGTTTGCAGACAGGCAGGGTTGTTTGAGTCCGTCTGGACAACAGTCTTTGTGCAGGTGAACCCATGATCTTGTCTCTGGGCGTATTATGCATGTTCAACAGGTTCAGATAAAAGTCTGTTCCATCTCTTTTTGTTGTCTAAAGCAGTTTTTTCGTACTCCTCACGGCCCTTTCTCTGAGACCGCTGGACTGTGGATACTCAGGACTGCTTGTCACATGTAGAAAGTCCCAAGATTTGGCAAAGTCACGGAAGGCCTGACTGGTGTATTGAGTGCCATTGTCTGAGTACAGCTTCTGTGGTATGCCGTGGACTGAGAAGTGGCATTTTAGTTTGTTGATCACACCTGAGGATGATAAACTGCCAAACTGGTCAATTTCAAACCACCCCGAGTATGAGTCCACAAGCACAAGGTAATAATGGTTGTCCCATTCAAGTATGTCTGTGGCAACAACAGATCAGGGCAGATCAGGAACTGTGTGTAGTTTTAGTGGTTCCCGTTGTTGATGTGGTTTCAGGCTGTTACAGACATTGCATGTCTGAATGGCAGTCTCAATATCCTCATTTAGTGATGTCCAGAACACACATTCCCTTGCCCTTCTCTTTGTGGATTCCACACCTGGGTGTCCCTTGTGTAGCACTTCCAAATATTCTGAGCGCAGAGATGAGGGAATAACTGCTCTGCTTCCTCTTACAATGATGTTGTCTTCAGCAGTGAGTTTGTCACAGAAACTAAAAAATGGTCTCACCTCCAGTGGCACACTGCTTGCACATCTTGGCCATCCATTGTGAATGAAGCAGGTGAGTAGCTGTAGGGTGGTGTCTGCGGCTGTGTGCTCATGGAGTTCCTCAAGCCGCTGGGGAGATATCAGCTGAACCGCCATTACCTCAAACTCCTGCCGTTCCTCCTTTTGGGGACAGACATCATGCCTCGGTGCGCGTGAGAGGGTATTGGCCAGGTAGAGGTGTTTTCCCTTTTTGTAGATGAAAGTCAGGTTGAATTTTTGCAGTCTTAACATCATGCGCTGCAGGCGTGCCGGGACTGTATGAAATGGCTTGGTATGGATTGTGACCAGAGGCTGGTGGTCGGTTTCAATCACAACTGGTTTGCCATAGATGTAGTCATAAAACTTGTAGCAAGCGAAAACCACTGCTAGTAGCTCCTTCTCTATTTGTGCATATCTAGTTTCTGTTTGGGTCAGTTTGCGTGACGCGTAGGCCACAGGTCTGGCATCCTGAAGGCAGGCTGCCCCTAGGCCATGCTGGGATGCGTCGCAGGTGAGGGTCACTGATTTTTGCACATCATAATATTGAAGGACAGGTGGGCTGGAGATGCATATTTTGAGCTTGTCAAAAGCGTCCTGTTGATGCTGCGTCCAGCACCAAACCACATCCTCGTGCAGCAGCTGGTGTAGTGGTGTCGTCAGTTCGCTAAGGTTTGGGATGAATTTGCCAAGATAATTATCATCCCCAGGAAGTGTTGGAGAGCTGCCTTGTCTTCTGAAGGTGACATTTCAGTGATCACTGTGATTTTTGTTGGATCTGCTTTAAGTCCTTCATCTGTGAACAAATGTCCGACATAGCTCACTTCCTTGAGCCTGAACTTGCACTTTCTTGGGTTGAGCCTGAGTTTCACCTGTCTAGCTCGGTCGAGCACTTTTTTCAGGTTTTTGTCATGCTCCTCGACTCCTTTGCCGCCAACAATGTCGTCCACAATTATGGTGCATGGGTATCCAGCAAATATTTGTTCCATAGCTCTTTGAAAAACTTCAGAAGCCGTGTTAATGCCAAAGGGCATCCTTAGGAACTTGAATCTGCCAAAAGGAGATGTGAATGTGGTGCAGAGAGATGAGGCTTCGTCTAATTTGATCTGCCAGAAAGAGCTTTTTGCGTCGAGGACTGAGAAGATAGTAGCACCTGCCATCTGTGCTGCTACTTCCTCCACTGTGCACATTGGATGGTGAGGGTGCATTAATGCCTTGTTTAGGTCTTTTGGGTCAATGCATATGTGAACGTTATCAGTCTCGTTTTTATGTGTAGCAACCATGTTAGAGACCCATTCTGTGGGCTCGTCTACGGGTTCAATCACTCCTAGAGCTTGCATTCTCTGGAGCTCTTGTTTTACCTTTTTCTGCATTGCCACAGGGATGTGCCGTGGAGGGTTGACAACTGGCGTCACGTCTGGATTTATTTTCATTGAGTATGTCACAGGTAAGTCACCAACTTCATCTCTGAATAAATCGCTGTATTCTTCATACACCCTCTGCGACAGAGTTTGATCCTGAGCAGTGTCTATGTGGTGTACCTCTGTGCTGAAAGTGACCAGCTTCATCCTTAAGCTGTCCGCCAGGCCGAGAATGGATTGTACGCTCTTTTTTACAACTTGGAATTGCAGGTTGTATGGCTGCTCATTTAGCCTGGAATGTAGAGTTACTGCACCAACGGATTTGATCATTGCTCCTCCAAAAGCAACAAGTTTAATTTGCTTGCATGTAGGGTTGGGATCCAGATCCAGTTCTTTTTCGGAACCGGGTCCAAAGTTCCGGTTCCAGAACCAGTTCCATCACATTTGGCGTAACGGTTCCTGCAAACGGTTCCTAGATTGTACAAAAAAATAAAAATAAAAATAAACTGTCACGTGCATTTCCATTAGAGTGCGGCACGGGCATATTTCTGTCCGAACCCGACCGAGCCCGACATTATCTAATCACTAAAGCACTGAGTTTATGTCACACAGTTGTCATGGTTACAGGCTATTTAACAGGCCGGGCGTGCGCCGGGTGCTCAGCAGAGAGAGACCTCCGTGTTTGAGACGGGAGCGGGCGGAGGGAAGTCCGACACTTCCAGTGAGGGGAGCGGTAGAAATATAACAAAATAAGATAAAATAGGAGACACCTATCTCCCTCTTTTATTTAATTTTCAGTGTTTAATCAAGGCGGAGGCTGGCGGCGGGAGGTCCGCTTCCAGCGAGGGGAGAGGTAGAAACAAACAGCCAATGTGTGTCTGTGTGTGTTATGTTCAGGTGTTGTCACGTAAATAACAGTGCCCAAGCATGAATGCATATAAGTATTTTTTATTACATTGTTGTAGTTAATTTTAATAGTGTTACTATAGAAATCAGAGAATCACTTTTTGTTGTTATTTATTCTCAGGGAGATGATACAAGCTCTAAATCTGAAATACACACCACACACAAATGTGTATTTTCATCTAATTGTACTGTGCAAAAGTTAGAATAAAGTTTTTGTATTTGTATGATTGCATTTGTGTTTATTATATACTTGTTTAAGTATAGCAAGTATAATGAATATAATGTAGGAATCAGTAAGAGGAATTGGTAAGGAATCGGACCATTAAGAAGGAATCGGTAAGGAATCGGAATCATTAAAATCCTAACGAGTCCCAACCCTACTTGCATGGCTTGTAAAACTTTTCAGTCTGCCTCATGACTTTGAATGTGTCAAGAGAAATGACGTTACATTTGGCTCCTGTGTCCACTTTTAACTTAAGGCTTTTGTCATTAACTTTTACAGTGCAGTGTCATTCCTTTTTGTAACAGTCATCAGTTTGCACAGAGTTTATGTCGTTATCCTCATGTATTGACAAGCCTTCAATGGTTAATGTGTCGTCACTGTCTGAGTCTGTTTCAGCTAATAACTGATTCACTTGTCTGCTTGATTTGCCAGGTTTTGCAGATCTGCACTGCTTTTTGAAGTGGTTATTTTTCTTACAGTTGTGACACTGTTGTCCAAAAGCAGGCCATTGTTCACGTTTGGCTGAGTGGGTGCCACCACAGTTATTGCAGCCTGTGATCATTGTTGACAGATTTTCTGATGTGTGTCTCATTTTACCCTTGAATTTACTGCTGCGTTTTACCTGCACGATGTCTACACTGCTGGCAGTTGTCACATGTTTAGGTGCAGAGAGGGCCTTGCTGTGTTGTTCAGTGAGTTCACTTATTTGGCAAATGCGTACAGCTTTCGCTAGTGTGAGATCAGTCTCTTTAAGCAGGGCACATCTGACACTGTCACAGCTGATTCCACAAACCAGTCTGTCTCGGATGAGCTCATCTTGTAATGCACCAAAGTTGCAGGTTTTGGCTTGGTTTCTTAATGTACTCATGTATGCTTCCACCGTTTCACCAGGTTTTTGGTACCTGGTGTTGAAATTGTGCCTTTCCATTATCACGTTAGTTTCTGGGTTGCATATGGTAAATGGTAAATGGACCTCCATTTGTATAGCGCCTTTCTAGTCATCTAGTGACCACTCAAAGCACTTTTTACACTACGAGTCACGTTCACCCATTCACACACTGGTGGCCGAGGCTACCATACAAGGGGCCACCTGCTACTCAGTTTTTACACACTCACACACCGATGGAACAGCCATCGGGAGCAATTGGGGGTTCAGTATCTTGCTCAAGGATACTTCGACATGCAGCCTGGAGGAGCCCGGGATCGAACTGCTGATCTTTCGATTGGTGGACGACCCGCTCTACCTCTGAGCCACAGCCGCATAACTCCTAGAATTTCTTTTTCAGGCACTCTGGGTCTTCCCTGGTCTCCGCCAGTGTTATGACCTCGTTATCCGCCGAAACGACTGCCGGTGCATAGGTGAATGACCGCTCCCTCTCAATAGCCTCTGGTCCCGCTAGACCTACCTAGCAGAAATATAATTGAAGTGTGGCAATTAATTTCCTCTAGGCACTTTAGAGATGGTTGACTCTAAAAGCTGCAGTGAAGCCCTGAGGCCTCACCTAGCCCAAGGGAGCTGTTAACAGACCATTTCACACAAATTTCACTAGCACATTTTAATAGAGAATTTTTAGTGTCCCATGATGGTCTTACAGGAGACAGGTATATAACTATGGGAGGAAGCACTAAATCAAGTGTTTTTTGCTTAAGAAAAAAATGTTCAAATAAACAGGACTAAAGATTAGAGTTAAATATTGTCTTTCAACAGATTCAGCCTTGTGTTTAAAGAACTACACTGGTAGCGTCTAACTAAGTAGTCAAGTAAGGTTAAAGGGTACTCAAGAAATTAAGTATTGCGCTTACTGCAATGACAATTAGTATAATCTTTGGCGGGGCGGCACGGTGGTGTGGTGGTTAGCACTATCGCCTCACAGCAAGAGGGTTCCCGGTTCGATTCCGGGTGTGGGAGCCCCTCTGTGCGGAGTTTGCATGTTCTCCCCGTGTCAGCGTGGGTTCTCTCCGGGCACTCCAGCTTCCTCCCACAGTCCAAAGACATGCAGATTGGGGATTAGGTTAATTGATAACTCTAAATTGTCTGTAGGTGTGAATGTGAGCGTGAATGGTTGTTTGTCTCTATGTGTCAGCGACCTGTCCAGGGTGTACCCTGCCTCTCGCCAAATGTCAGCTGGGATAGGCCCCCCCGCGACCCTCAATAAGATGAATCGGTTAGAAAATGGATGGATGGATGGATGGATGATCTTTGGCCTTGACACAGTTAAATCAACAAGTCCTCCAAACCATGTGACCATGTAGGGTGTTTGCTCCTACCCTCTTATATGACCCTGTTATGACCCAGGTCAATATTTTTTGAGTATTTTCCTTGTGTTGATCTATGTGACCTTTAAGGTGTTCTCTCTCCTCCTGTCAGTGTGTACATGTGTTGGAGTGTGATTGGTTGCTGCAAGGCAGGTGGTGAGTGCTGATTGGGCTGGCACAAGAAGACTGCTGACACCGGATTGGCCCACTGCGAGTCAGAGGGTTTTTAAACCTTCAGCAGACAGAAGCTCTTCCCTCCTTTCACCTTTCCACTACCAGGAAAGCCAGCGCTTAGATTGTGTTTGTGCTTTTGCTTGTAAGTACCTGCAGGCAAAATCTTTTGATTCTGGCAAATTAGTGTGTGTATTTTGATAGCTTGTTTCAGCAGAAAAGATATTTAATTGGTGTTGAGTAGGTGAGTTTTGTTTAGCAGCTTTATGTTCAGGATTGTTAGTTGATTATTCTTGTGTTATTTTGTAGAGCACTGTATATAAGAGCACTTAAAGCAGTTTTTAGTAAGAGTGAGAAGCCCTTTTTGTTTGGCTTTGCTGGGTTTTTCTCCTGTTTTGGAAGGTGTAAGTTTAGGTAAGGAAATTGTCTTTTGTTTTACTTTTCTTTATTGTTAGTTAAGTTTAGGTACCACTAGAATATTTGTGTTTGTTGTTTTGGGCACTGCTCATATCTGAGTAAAATGAATTGCTTGCTTTGTTGTTAAAAACTGTAACTGCGGGGCATCGGTGGCTTAGTGGATAGAGCAGGCGCCCCATGTACAAGGCCGTTGCCGCAGCGGCCTGGGCTCAAGTCCAGCCTGTCACAAATTACAGAATAGGTTATTTACCAATAAAATGCTCCAGGGATGATGTTTTTCTGTAGAACGACATAAAAGTCAGCACCGCCATGGTTACCTCATCAAAAACCCAATGGGATTTTTCCTTTGGATTTTCGGTTATTACAGAAAATAAGTAAATTTAAGTAAGTAAGTAAATTTTATTTATATAGCACCTTTCACAGATAAAAATCACAAAGTGCTTTACACAATAACAGTAACAGTAAAAACACAATAGCAGTAAATAAAAGATACAAGAGAACAACGATACAGACGAATACAGTCATACAGTGCTTCACAACATGGTGATAGCTAGGGAGGTAGAAAAGGAGATATGGGGGCATAAACTCTCATTTAGCTAAAAGCCTGTTTGAATAAAAATGTCTTTAGCTGCTTTTTAAACATATTGACTGAATTTAAGGAACGTAAGGTGAGAGGCAGTGCATTTCCACAGTCTGGGTGCTACTGCTTGAAAGGAGCAATCTCCACGGGACTTAAAGTGGGAAAATGGAACTACAAGCAGCATCTGACCTGAAGACCCTAGACTGCGAGTGGGAGTGTGCAGGTGTATTAGGTCAGAGATGTAAGAAGGAGCTTGTCCGTGTAGGGCTCTGAAAGTAAGGACTAAAATTTTAAAATGAATTCTAAAATTTACTGGTAACCAATGAAGAGAGGCTAAAACAGGTGTAATGTGTGTTCTTTTACTTGTGCAAGTTAAAAGCCTTGCAGCAGAGTTCTGGACTGCCTGAAGACGGTCAAGCTCTTTCTTATTTAGACAGATAGAAAGACTGTTACAGTAGTCGAGGCGAGATGATATAAAAGCATGAATGATCATCTCCAACTCTGCCTTTGAAACAAGGGTTCTAAGTTTGGATATGTTCCTGAGGTGGAAAAAGCAGTTTCTAATTAATTGTTTGGAGTGGCACTCTAAGGACATTGCTGAGTCAAAAATAACGCCTAGATTCCTGAGGTGTGGCTGAACAGATGGACCTAACGCACCAATGTGTTGTTTGATCTGTGATACACTACTGTCAGGGGCAATAATTAATGTCTCTGTTTTATCTGGGTTCAACTGTAGGTAATTGTCAGTTAACCATTGTTTGATGTTTGACAGACAATTTGTCAGGGATGATACTTTATGGAATTTGGTGGGCTTGAATGTACAGTATAGCTGGATATCATCAGCATAAAGGTGGTAAAATAAATATGGTTATACTGTGCAATTAGTTGTCCTAGAGGGAGCACATATAAAAGAAACAAAATAGGACCTAAAACAGAACCCTGTGGAACCCCGCGTGACAAGTCTTTAGTTTCGGACGTAATCTGGTTTGCAAAAACACTAAAGCTTATACCAGCGAGGTAAGATGAAAACCATTCTAAAACTGATCCAGTCATTCCGACCAGCTCTTGCAGTCTTTTTATCGTAATCTTATGATCGACTGTATCAAACGCAGCTGAAAGGTCCAATAAAACTAAAACTGTGTATTCGCCGGAGTTGGCTGACATCATAATATCATTAGTGACTTTAAGTAATGCAGTTTCCGTGGAGTGCACCTTCCGAAAACCTGACTGAAATCTGTCAAAAATTTCATGTTCCTCTAAGAAAGAGGTCAGTTCTGCTACAGTTTTTTCTAAAATTTTCGACATGCATGGAAGTTTGGATATTGGCCTATAGCTTTTCGGCTATGAATGATCGAGACCAGGCTTTTTCAGTGTTGGTTCAACGACAGCATGTTTAAAAAAGCTGGGAACCACACCAGTTGAAAGTGAGTTATTATATAGGTCTACAATACAAGGGCCAATGGAGTTGAATACTTTTTTAAATAGAGCAGTGGGGAGAACATCGATGGGACAGGAGGAAGGTTTCATTTTAGCTAGTAGAGTAGTAATGTCATGTAATGTCACAGGTTTAAAGGAGGACCATGTGAGAGGGGATGGATCAGAGGCAGAGCTGTAAATGTTTGATGGAGTGATACTTTCCCTAATGTCACTGATCTTATCAGTAAAGAAATTCCAGTAAAGAAATCCCTGTGTTCTCTGCTTTAGAGAACACAGGGATTTGAGGGACAGAGGGGGAAACAATGGTGTTTATGGTGTAAAATAAGAATTTAGGGTTTTTCTTATTTGAAGATATTAACTGGGAAAAATATTCAGTTCTGGCATTTTGTACAATAGAATTTAAGGAGGACCTAAGTTCCTTAAGGTGTAGCCTGTGAACCTCAAGTTTAGTTGATTTCCATAAACGCTCTGCCTTTCGACAATTTCTCCTATGATTCAGGATAGTTTCATTTATCCAAGGACAGGGCTTTTTATGAGAGACGAAATTGGATTTGACAGGTGCTAATTTATTTAAAATAGCTGAGCATTTACTGTTAAATGACTGCATAAAAACATCCATATCATCACATCAATTTATAATTTGCCTTTGGATCATAGTTTTCAAGGGTGGAGGATCCAGAGGGAGGTTAAGATCAAAAAGTACACAGCTATGATCACTCACAAGTATATCCTCCACACACACATTTACAATATTTAAGCCCAGTGAGAAAACAAGGTCCAGGGTGTGTCCCTTTATGTGTGTGGGTCCAGAGACATGCTGCGTGAAATTAAAAGAGTCAGTGATGGATAAGAGATCAGCAGCCATGTTACATGAGGCATTGTCGACATGTAAATTGAAATCGCCCAAAATTAAAACCTTCTCCAGCTTGATGATAGAAGATAAAAATTCGGTAAAATCAGTAAGAAAAACACCTGCTGGACCAGGAGGGCGGTAACTTAGCACACAGTAAAACATATTAATAGAACCGACCTTAATCATTTGTGACTCAAAGGAGGGAAAATCTTCAGAGATCATATTTCTGCATAAGCATCTGTCCTGGTACACAGCGGCAAGACCGCCACCACGGTGACCCAATCTAGGTGTTGCAATAACGGAGCAGTCAGTAGGACAGAGCTCATTTAGATGAATAAACTCATTGTCCCTTTGCCACGTTTCCGTAATAAACATAATGTCCAAAACTCATTTAGAAAGAGGGATTTGTTAGAGATGGATCTAGCATTAAGCAAGGCTATCTGGGCCAATGATGACGTGTCAGCATCCTCAACAGCTGACAGTGGAACTGACAGCAAACACCTGGTGTAGTCACGTGATGGGGAACACCCAAATGGGGCATATTACCAGTGATGACAGGGATGACAGAATCACTGGCTGTGGGACGGTATGGGGGGTGTGATGAAGATGTAGCAGAAGACGGGGAATCTCGTGTGTGAGTGATGTCAGATGTAAATACCGGTAGTCAATCACGTGGGGCGTAGTGTACTGCGTGCTGGATGTTGGTAGTTAGCAGTTTCGAGCCAAGTTTATTCAGGTGCAAGCCGCCCCTCCTAAAAAGAGACTTGCGGTTCCAGAAGAGGTTGAAATTCTCAATAAACGCCATATTGTGAGCCCTGCAGGCAGACTGAAGCCAGTGATGCAGGTAGAAGACTCGGCTAAAACGACCAGGACTGTGGGACAGCGGAGCAGTGGGGCCAGAGATGAAAATGGATTTCCCTGTTTGTTCTAAGAAACTAAAGAGGCGGTTAAAAGCAGCTTTGGTAAGCTCAGACTGTCCTTTTGCTGTATCCACAATGCCACAGTGGATAATAAAACGATGGATGGAGTCTGAAAGTGAGGGCAGAATGTTCTGGAGCTTTTCCAAGATATCGAGGACAGTGGCACCAGGGAGACAGAGAGTGGTTGCATTAAAAAACCGGACATTTCTAATTATTGAGTCGCCAATTATGAGAGTGGTGGGAGAGAAAAGTGGCCGGGGGGATGTAGGCTGAGTGTTGTCAGTAGGAGACAGCGGACGTTCAGTGGCCCCAGTGCAGGGCGAACTCACTGGAGGCTGGGCAGTCTGCGGAGGGTCCACAACAACCGCAGGGCAGACAGCGGTGGCAGCAGGCTCGGTGAGCGGAGGAGGAGAGGTGGGCTCAGCAGCCAGACAGAGAGCGGTGATGATGGGCTCGGTGACTGGAAGAGAAGCAGAACTAGCAGTGGTGTCGGTGTGTACAGGACCGAAAATGATGGTGTCCAATAACTGCTCAGCCTCTTGGATTTTGTACAGTGTAGAGACTCGTTCCTCTAGTTCCTCAATCTTATGAGTGAGACGGGTACAGCTGACACAGTCCAGCGGAGAGGTGAGTGGAGTCATTGGTTATAGATGTATAACAAAAGCCGGGCAGATTCACAGGCTGGAGGTTAGCAGGCAGGGTTAACAGTTGAAGGCTAGCGGGCAGGGCTGGTAGCTGGAGGTTAGCAGGCAGGGCTGGTAGCTGAAGGCTAGCAGGCAGAGTTGACAAACAGAGGCTGCAGGTAGCAGGCTGTTAGCCCCCCGGTTAGCGCTGGTGGTGTTAGCGTGGACCTCTCAGCTGCTAGGCTAATAGCCATCAGCGTGATCCCGCTGAGGGCCGCTGGTGGTGACGTGGGCCTCTCAGCTGCTAGGCTAGTAGCCGTCGGCACAACCCCGCTGTGGGCTGCTGGTGATGTTATCCCCCGGTTAGCGCTGCAATAAGCCGCTGAGAGTCCGTCACCACTAACTCAAACATAGAAATCCAAAAGAGGCGAAAATCTGAGCTCAATCCGACAAGTGAGCGCGAGCCGACCTGAGCTGTCACCGTCCAGCCACACCGTCCAGCCGCACCGTCCCTCTACTGACTTAGGCCACACTGTCCTCTAAGCTCTGTGGCAAATAAATGTTTATGATATTTACATGTTTTATGACTAACTGCAATTGCCAGGAGTAATAAGCTAATGTTGGGCTATAAACAAAATACACTACAGTCGCATGACTTAACGTTGCCACCACAACATGGCTGTAAAGCCGTGATCGGTGTGATGACATTCTGTAGCAACTATAGTATTAAGATGCATAAAAGCATCAAAATTCACAGTGGGGTATTTACTGACATATTTTATGTTGTAGAACAAAACGTGAAAGTCTATTAAGCTTGTGCTGACTGCAGACCTTATTTCAGGCATCTAACCAAAAACCCATTCAAAAAACCTATGAACCTGAGACGAGGGAACCAGGGGTGCTAAAATGCTAACTCATTTCAAGGTTTTAGGACGCATTCCTGGGGCCCTCTATGAGTCTCAAAATGACAGATATGACTGTCAGTGGCTGGAGTTTTAAACATGTATGTTACGTTGTTGGACGTTTGTTAGGTTTAGGCACCAAAACTACTTGCTAAGTTTAGGAAAAGATGATAGTTTGGGTTAAAATAAGTGGATTGGTTATGTAACTTAAGAAACGTGTGCAAGTTAACGTACCCATGTGACCGTAGGGTCATTTGTTCCTATTCATTAATACGACCCACAGGAGCATTTACTAAATAAGTGCCCCTACTGGTGGCAGAAGATCACCAACACATCCCTAAATGACAGAATAGGTCATTTGCCAATGAGTCCCAAAATGACATAAAGGATCGTTGAAGGCTGCAGTTTTAAGGTGGGCTAACAGCTAAGCTAAAAACGAACCCATGCCAAACACCAGTCCCATCTGTCCTGCTAGCCTAGCCTGCTCGGTTAGAACCAAGAGGGCCAACCTGAATTGTGCCATCCGGCTAGCAAAGCGCTCTCATGCCCAGAAAGTTTAATCATTTTTCAATGACCCCATGAACATAAGGCAGATGTGGCGAGGCATTCAGGAAATCACTGATTATAAATCCGCTCCACCATCATGTGAGGATAATATAGATTTCCTCAATAACCTCAATAACTTCTTTGGCAGGTTTAAGGCTCTCAACAACACCCCTGCAAGGAAAGCTATCCCTCACCCTGATGAGCAGCCCCTCTGTCTTGACATAGATGAGGTCAGGAGGACTCTGAACAGAGTGAACATGAGAAAAGCAGCAGGTCCTGACAACATCCAAGGGCGAGTTCTCAGGGAATGTGCAAACCAGCTGACCCAGGTCTTCACAGACATCTTCACCTCATCGCTCAGACAAGCGGTTGTTCCATCATGTTTTAAGACCGCCAAAAAAAACCACAATCATCTGTCTCAATGATTTTCACCCTGTAGCACTGACACCCATCATAATGAAGTGTTTCGAGAGGCTGGTTAAGGACCATATCACCTCCAGACTAGGGATGGGAATCAAGAACCGGTTCCTGTTAAGAACCGGTTCCAACTGGTTCAATTCATCAACATCATTAGCCTTTATGCTTAACGATTTCCTTATCAATTATTTTCATTACGCCGAATCTATGCTCGTCAGTCAGCAGCACGTTCAACAACAAAGAAGACGTAATGGCGGAGAGACAGAAGCGGTCAAAGCCGTGGCTTCACTTCACGCTGTTAATAGCCTCCCTGAAGCTGCTAGCCCACTGTGGAGCCTCACGCATCCCCGCTCCAGGTACATGGTGGCAGGACGCTGTTGTTGTTAGCTTCACTGGAGCTGCTAGCCCGCTGTGGAACTTCGGTGCATCCCCGCTCCAGGTACATGGCGGCAGGACGCTGTTGTTGTTAGCCTCACTGGACCTGCTAGCCCGCTGTGGAGCCTCGGCACGTCCCTGCTCCTGGGTGCTTTTTTTCAAATCTTTCTCATCGTCTTTCTAAACTAGACCATGGCTTTAAGGTTCATAATAAAACGTTATGAAAGCAGATGTCTTGGGTTACAAACAACAGGAGGTGATATTATTAATTCACAGGAGGAATCGATAAGGGAATCGATAAAGAATCGGATCGATAAGCAGAATCGATAATGGCATTGATATCAATAAAATCCTATCAATTCCCATCCCTACTCCAGACTGCCCCCGACGACTGACCCTTTCCAGTTTGCCTACCGCCTGAAACCGCTCCACAGAGGATGTCATCTCCTCTGTACTTCGTCTGAGTCTGGAGCATCTGAATAGGAGAAACACATATCCGAATGCTGCTGGTGGACTTCAGTTCTGCATTTAACACAATCATTCCACAGCATCTTATCAATAAACTGGGCACTCTTGGATTCAGCACGCCCCTGTGTAACTGGCTTCTTGACTTCCTCACAGACAGACCACAGACTGTGCGGGTTGGAAATAACACCTCCAGTACCTTCTCCCTGAGCACCTGCTCCCCCAGGGGTGTGTCTTTAGCCCTCTACTGTTCACCCTTATGACACACTGCCACGCCCAATCTCCAGCTAATTACATCATAAAGTACGCAGATGACACAACAGTAGTGGGTCTCATTCAAGATGGAGAGGAGCTGGCCTACAGGGAGGAGGTGAGGCAGTTGGTGGATTGGTGCAACACAAACAACCTGGTCCTGAACGTTGAGAAAACAAAAGAGCTCATCATCGACTACAGAAAGAACCAGCCCAGTCATACACCACTCCTCATCAACAACTTTACAGTAGAGGTGGTCAAAAGCACTAAGTTCCTGGGGTTCAATTAACGGACAATCTAACCTGGTCACTTCACACCACAACCCTTGCAAAGAAAGCCCAGCAGCGCTTACACTCTGCGATGGATGAGGAGGTCACACCTTCCCCCTCCGATCCTCACCACCTTTTACAGGAGCACCATAGAGAGTGTACTGACCAGTTGCATCTCTGTCTGGTGAGGGGCCTGCAAGGCAGACTGGAAAGCACACACACACACACACACCCCAAACCACCACCAAACCACTCACCTGCCCAGGACTGTATTGGGACTCATTGTTCATGTGAATGTCTGGACACTGGGAACATGTTTAAATTGCTTTTTGTGTAATTTTAATTAATTTATTATCTATTTATTCTGCCTAAGCACTTTTCAGCCCTGCAAATGCACTTTTTTTTAAATTATCAGGAAACGCGAGCCAAGGTAACGTAGTTTCGTTCGTATATGCATGAATGACAGTACAGTCTTATCTTATCTTATCTTATCTTATCTTATCTTATCTAATGTTGTTCCAGTATGGTTAGGTTTAGGCAACAGAACTACTTGGTTAAGTTTAGGAAAAGATCATAGTTTGGGTTAAAATAAGTACTTTTTTTTTGTTTGTTTTGTTTGTTTTTTTTTTACGTAACTTAAAGGTAGGATCTGGAGGATTTTCAAACAAAACAAAATATAGACATATACAAATGAAATCCTGCTTAATCATCACCTATGGGCTTCTACTCATGTGTGGTGGTGACTCTGTTTGCAGAGCTCCTGCCCTTTAACTGTATTTTGATGTTTTTGTGAGCTCGGAACGCTTCTGGGCGAAGATTACCCCAGCCAATGAGAGAGCGCAGGTGCCGTGCCCGAGCGTGTCCGAGCGTGCACCAGCGCAAGCCTTGCCTGAACCTCTTCTGTGGAGCCTTCTTCTGTACCTCCAGGCTCCGTACACCCGGGAGAGTTGAGCCTGATAGGAGGGGCCAAATTTGAATGTGTGTTTACAAACAGCAACTGGAAAATCCTCCAGACCCTACCTAACTTACGTAAGCTAACTTATTAATGTATAGTGTAGCCTTGATGCCATATGGTTAAATCAATAAATCTTCCAACCTATACAACCACATAGGTCGCTTGTTCCTACTTACATTAATAAGTGATTTGACAGGAGTGATTTCTAAATAAGAGCTCCTATTGGAGGCAGAAGATCACCAACACATCCCTAAACCCAAACTAAAACAGTTTTGGTTAAAATAAGTAGGTGTGTTAAGTAACTCAAGTTACCTAAGTAAGTTACCTTACTTAACTTACTTCATGTATAGGGTATGAGATAAGTACATTACATGCATACCAGTTACCTGACCCTAACCCTAACCCAACATTGACTTTTGGCTTTACACAGGACATGAACAGTGGTGTCCTTGGTGACGGTACTGTATTTGTTCTACCCATCCATCAAGCCCAACCTCCTCCATACACATACTGCTTTTCAAAGTCAAACATGCTTCCTTGGTAGGATGGGTCCTTCCAAGTCGGTACCTACAGAGACGAGGCAAGACTCCTTCCTAGCACTCTAGTGAGTGCTCTGGTATGTGTCACTGAAGAGGCCCTGCCTTCAATTATGACAGATTGTGCGCAAAGAATTGTAGGTTCTTCATGCATCCTTGAAAATTCTCAGATGGAAGGACTCAGTCCTCGGTAGAATTTGAAGGATCTGTGACCAGTCCTTTGGTGGGATTCAGTTACATAGCCTCCTTGAAATTCAGCCGTTTAAGGATCCTTCCTTGACTTTGAAAACCACCAACAGACTTTGTAAGTCGTTTTTTTTTCCTAAACCCAACCATCACTTCCCCTAGTGGGAACCTTTTCTCTCTCTCGTTTTTTTCTTCTTCTCTTTTTTTCCTTTTATTTTTCCTTCTCTTTTTTCTCATTTTTAATGTCAATCATTCATCACCTTTCTGTAATCTCCTGTCACCCCTGGCATACAGAAATGAAGTTCACACAATACAAACAAACAGTATCACTCCATCATAACACAAACAGAAACAAACCAACAGACAAAAAATAATAATAAATCAATTAAAAAACAAAACAAAAAACAAACACACAGCAGACAAAAGCTAAACAATGTACCTCACACGACACGTGGTCGTACAGTAAAAGTTCCATATTGGCATAACAATACCATCCAACCCAAAACTAGCTCAACCGCAATAAATACAAACTGACAAAAAGGCATTCTTGAAGAAGTAAGCAGAGACCATTCACAGTTTTAGATTTCACCACGTCATTTCTCACCACTCCTCAGCTTCAATAAACTTTTCCCACCTATCAAAGTAACCTTGCTTATATTCATAATACCCTTCTAAAATAGACTGGTGTTTAAGGAAGCCCTTAAATCTATAGATGTTTAAAGATTCTACTCCAGTTGCCTTATAAATGAACATTTTCCCTAATAATATAATTAAATATATATACCCTGTACCCTATATACCCTGTACTTACCCTGTAACTAAATGTAACTACATGGGAACTAGTAGTGCTTTAGATTACAGCCCGCATACCCTGTACTTATCCTGTAACTAAATGTAACAATGGGGGAACTAGTAGCGCTTTAGACTACAGCCCGCATACCCTGTACTTACCCTGTAACTAAATGTAACTACGGGGGAACTAGTGGCGCTTTAGAATACAGCCCGCATACCCTGTACTTACCCTGTAACTAAATGTAACTATGGGGGAACTAGTAGCGCTTTAGAATACAGCCCGCATACCCTGTACTTACCCTGTAACTAAATGTAACTACGGGGAACCGGTAGCGCTTTAATAGCTGTATTTACCCTGTAACTAAATGTAACAAGAGGAAAACTACCACTGCATATATCACTTGTTCTGTAACTACAGAGAACAATGTGAGATGTTTGTTTTGATTTTACTTGCCTCAAAACATGGAAGAACAAACTAAATTAACTGCACAGTAAGCTGTCAGTAAAGCATGTCAACCATATGCGTTGTGTTTTATCTTGCTATATTTGTATTTATTTCCTGGAATGAAAGGAGAGCGTGCACAGAGCTGGAAAAAGGTAAGCTTGCATGTTGAGGAGTGGTAATGCCAGACAAACACAATTGCCAGGGAGAAGACCTTCAACATTTTAATGACTTCAAAATTGTCAACATGTTTACACCAAAACACAAGTGAGTCACATCTAGGGTGGGTGAATTCTGTCTGCCGACGGCAAGCAGAGTCATGAAGCCATAAATGAGCATCAAGTAATGTAATGCTGGTGAGGTGAGCGACAGCTGAGACGGTCTTCAGATGCCAACAGTATCCGTGACAACATTCTGTCACCTGGACCTTTGTTCCGAAGTAAACACACAGATGTACCCTGTAGTTGTATAGGCTACCCGCTAAAAATATAAAGGAACAATGTAGATTGCCTGTTTGTTCATAATTAGATCATTTTGAAATAAAACCACATCTGATTTATTACTTGCTGCAGAAGTCATCACTCCATCTTCCCTCCGATTTTTCAGTTTTATTGTCATACTGTACCCTGTAATAATAGAATAAGTACCCTGTAATTAAAATACCTATTGTATAAGTTCCCTCTAAATTTCCCCCAAACTTCCATATTATTGATCAGTAGGTCGTACTTACCCTGTTATGATAGAATAAGTACCCTGTAATTAAAAATACCTATTGAATAAGTTCTCTCTAAATTTCCCCCAAACTTCCATATTATTGATCAGTAGGTTGCACATACCCTGTTAGAATGGGTACCCAGTAGTTAAAAATACCTATTGTATAAGTTCTCTCTAAATTCCCCCAAACTTCCATATTATTGATCAGTAGGTCACACATACCCTGTTATAATAGAATAGGTACCCAGTAGTTAAAAAAAACCTATAATATAAATTCTCTGTAAATTCACGAATTGTTAGCCCCTTATTCAATAACTTAACATCTTGTTCCCCCGTACCTACATATATGTATTGGTACCTACTACACTGGTACACTGTTAGTACAACAGATTACACTGTAACTACCTGATAATTATGGTGTAAATTGCGGGCTGTAATCTAAAGCGTTACCAAGATTTCCTTCTTCATTAACAAGATCATTTATGAACAAAACACCCTGTTCAAAAAGACTCCTCCAAAAAACTGGTTTCCCTTCAATCACAATATTGGAATTAAGCCATATAATCTGCTGCAAAACATTGTCTCCACCCTCTGGAGGATTAAAGTGAAAGCATAACCAACTCTCTATAACCTCCTTAAGGAATACAGATGAATTTTTTAAGTGTTTTCTCAACTGAACCCATATGACAAGGTTGAATTTGCAAAAAAGGGTAAAGCCTTTGTTGGAACAATGGATGAGTACCTTCCAGTAACTTGGATAAAAACTAGTCCTTATGCAGGTACATTTTTTGAATAAAGGTAGCTTAGGTAGTGACGCATAATGGCTCAAGATTCTTTGAGACTTTGTAAGTCTTTATACTATGCTAACTGACCTCCTCCTTCACTCCCGTAATAATTGCCACAGCCACTAGAGCTCGCTGCCTAGCAATAAACATAGATATGGGTTGTAATGAGCTGCTTGTACAAATGACCCATGAGGTTAGGTTTTAGGTAGGACAGTCTTGGTTGGGCACCACTGATATTTACTCTTTACACTTTTGAAGGCCAGAGGACAATTAAGCTCACTGAATTTCCATCCTTCCTTAACTATAACCTCTCAACTCTGGCTGCTAATATTAAGTATACCTTACCATAACTATTTCATAGTTTCTTTGACACAAATACATGTTGTCATGCTTAGATTGTAGAAAGAAGTCATTTTAAAAAACACTGTCAATGAACACAATCTGGTTTTGCAGAAGCTTTCACTATCAACATTTTCTGATGATAAGGTTGATTCAACATCTTGCGCACGAACAGTTCAGGACCATACTGGCACAGTGAAGCATAATTTTGCCCGTTGACTACAAACAGTTTCAATTTATTTCCGTAGATTTTGCAGAAATGTCATCACCTTTTTAGGTCCACTCTGTTATCACAGTGTGGTGACGCAGTTGAGAGCAGTGAATGTTTAAGAACTCGCCTTTAAATGATCCTGTACATGACATCTAGTGATTATTTTACTTTACCATCTGGATCCGATTTTGCAATAAAGCGGCCTCTGAATGAACTGCTTTTCAGCAGCCAAAAACCAACTCTCTGACTCTGGTGTGTCCTTGAATGCACCATCTGCCTGAAAAGGAAATGAGAAACCCCTCCCTCTCACAGCTGCATAACCACAAGGTGCAACTTTGATAATAATTGTAAATGAATGGGTTGAGCATGGGCCCTCCAGCTGACTGTTCATGCCAAATTACCACATAAACAACTCTGCTGTGGCGACTTCAGGGTAAATCTGCAGAATAGCCTATCTGACACCTGGGAAAGCCTGGCTCTCCCTGTCCCACGGTCACATTAAACCTGTACCCTGAGCTCAGGCTCATGCCTGATTCCCAGGGGAATGCTAACTTCTTTCATTCTACACCATTACCTTGAAGTTGTGATGTGAAAAACAGAACAGTAGAAGAAGAAACTGTGTCACTAATGCACAGCTACGCATATCATATTTGGATATTTGTGACGTGTGTACTTGTGGTCCTTTACATCTGAAGACTACATAGTATGTGCCTTTGTATGCATGTGTTCATGAACTGCTACTTGCGCAGAGACCAGTCTGTTTCTGAGTGTGTATGTGTGTATATCTCAAAGAGAAAAGTGAGAGTATAATTATAGCACCACAGACAAGATAATGACAAACTGCTCTGACTTTCCCTTAGAGCCATCAAAGTTTCTCTCCCCTCTCATGAGCACTTTACCCTCTTTCTCCCTGCATGTCATGTTTTACCCCTCAGGGGGCAGAAATCACAGAAGAGAAGCTAGAGGAGAAGCAAGAAAGGAAAATGTGAAATGACAGTTCTACTTATCACTTGGCAAGTGATCTCTCTGTTTTTAAACCTGCGTCTGAGAAGTCTGCAGATTGGTGGCTTCAAAGGGCCACCAATACTCAAAGAATATGATTGGACTGTGAATGCTGCTGCACACTCACACACCAATGGGAAGCATCATCGGGAGCAATCTGGGGTTCAGTATCTTGCTCAAGGATACTTCAACATGCACACTGGAGGACCCGGGGATCAAATCACTGATCTTCCAATTGGTGGACGACCAAGAGGCTCTATCTCTGAGCCACAGCCGACTCAAAGCATCGACCTGGCCTTGAAATTCCCCAGTCCAAATCTGATCAACCAGCACCCCACCTTGTGACCAACAGGACTCAAAGGATCTGCTGTCAAGTCCCCAGTCCCAGACACCCCCCAGATGTCCTGTGTCCATGCCTCGGCAGGTCATAGACAGGTCCAATCCAAGGAGGCCCCACCATCAATTGGGGCTACCTCTGAGGTACTGGCATGTCACGTGAATGCTCAGTCAGATTGGGCTCTGGATCATGTGAATGCCAGGTTGACATCTTGAACTCTTTGTCATACTCCTTGGGCTATTCCTGAACAGTTTTGCAGTGTAGCATGGGAGATTGTCCTGCTGGGGGGGCCACTGCCATTTGGAAAAGCTGTTACCATGAGGGGGTGTACTTGGTCTGCAATAGTGTGGAGGGTGTCAAGTGGCATCCACATGAATGCCAGGACCAAAAGTTTCCGAGCAGAACATTGCACTGCATTGTAACAGTGCAATGTTATTCACTTCACCCTCCAGTGGTTTTAATGTTTTGGCTGATTGGTGTGTTCCGGCAACCAGTTTTCACTGTTATAAGATAGGAAGACGATGTTGTTTACAGAGATGAATCAGCTTCTAAACGACACAAAAATGCCAGTGCAGATGGAAAAGTTTATAGTTGCATAAGCCGTGGAGATGTTGATGGACTCAGACTCAGAAAATTCCTGTTTTGATCAACATTCTAAATCATATCACTCTGACATCTCTCCACTTTGTGCATGTATAGGTCCTGTTTGTGCATGTGTGTGTATTTCGGACCTGTGTGTTAATGACAACGGAGTGAAAAAATTGAATTCCCCCTCAGGGGGATTAATAAAGTATATTAAATTAAATTAAAAAATTAAAAATTAAATATGAAGAACCAAACGAGTTTGGTGGGATGAAACGGGATCTCCATGATGATTACAGCGACACATGGACAAAACGATCACAGAGGAGAGGGAGACAACAGTATTGACACTGGAAGTGACAACATGTTCAGCTATACCTCAAAAAGAATATAATTATTATCACAATTATCATTACTATTATTGTTATTTATACTATTCAAATTGGCAGAAGGAAATGTGCAAAATGTAAATGTGAAATTGATTTTGTTATTGAAAATGACTGTCTTTGACAAAAATGCATTTTCTCATTTCATTCAAGTGCTGATAAAAAAGGAATGGAATAAGATAGAATATTAGGAACTGTACTATCCTTTGAGTCACCAAAACCTGGCTAAATCCTGGACAGCCCCATTCAACCAGGAGACTTTTTTTCTATTTGCTGAACTGACAGAGCAGAGGACTCTGGTGAGAGAAGGAGAGGAGATATGCTTAATGCTGAATAAGGACTGGTGTGTCGTTGGGATTGTGAGCTGCTGTCCTGGTCCTGCTTTGGATCACTGTTGCCCGTACTTGGAAAAAGTAACCATGCAGCCGTCTTGTCAGGTTCAGGATGTATGGTCAGTTAAATCATTCCACAACCAGAAACCACGGATTACCACAGCCATCTGGAAATATGGGCAATTATAAGGCAGCAGCCAACAATGTTAGAAGATTTAAAAAAAAGTGCACAAGTTAAAGGAACTGATAGGATCACATTTTACTGGAGCTGTACCTTGTATAATTCCACATGATGAATGACTGAATGGGATGGGTCAAATAAACACAGGACTTTCACCCAGGAGACCGCTGTTCATGTACCGTGTAAAACCAAAAGTCTATACTGTTTTAACGTAATGTTACGAAACTTTCGTCCATCCATTCACATACTAATGTGACTCCTGTGATGTATGTCCTGTTATACATTTATTTTAATCAAACACATGTTTTTTTCTAAACCTAACCAAGTAGTTTTGTTGCCTAAAAATAACCACGACCGTTTGTCAATTTCAATCATGTTTTACACTGAGTTTCACACAGGACAAAGTGCATCTATTACAGACATTAAAGGGTGTGTCTCATGGAGACGCTGAAGAGTGTGATCGACATCAGTATCCTGCTGAAGGGATAACAAAGTGTTGGTATTTTGATGACCTGGGATGAGAACACATTGACTTATGACTTATCAGCTGGTAGAAGTTCTATGTGTTTTTGTTGGTAGGCCACCATGCCATATACTGATGCTCTATTTTTGTGAGCCTTGGTCTTGGGTTGGATTCAGGTCTCAAATTTGACAGTGGCAAATTGAGTCGGACATTAACTTTGGGCTGTATCATGCTTTAATTATATTCCCCTTAGTAACTGTGTTTACAGTCTTTCATTAACTGTGTGATATGACTTATAGAACTGGAGTTACAGATAAGATAATTTCTGCTCCTCTTGAAAAACAACACATTTTGGACATAAAGTCTTAGGAGAAATTTTAACTAACAAGTTAAACCTCATATAAAACTGAATATTTTTTAGGGGACAACTGGTGAGTTAAACAATGAGCGCAATGCCTTCTCCAGAAACACACAGGGATGACTTGCACCGAGGATCCCAGCTGGATTACACCTGGATTTGAACTATGTGCATTGTGTTGCGTCCCACAGTGGAATTATTTGCTGATTTCAAAGAAACAAGCTTGTAATGTTGAGCTCATATAAAACAATTGCCTTTGATTGTGATTAAACTAAAAATCTTATTCTCTGCGGCCTTCTGTATTATACTGTCTCTTCTCTCGCCACAGTTTATCTTCTCAGAGAGCAAAATATCTGATCTAAATTCCTTTGTCTCTATCCTTCCACCTCCTTTCTTCAGCCAAACTCATATGCAGCCTCCAGAGACAGACAGAGACAAAAAGAGTAAAGCCTCCTCCTCAAAATCCCTTTGTCTTTAAACCCAGAATGACTTTTCTAGCTTTCCACACATACACAATAATACACACACACCCTAAACCCGTACCCACAGCGTATAACTTTGTATAGCTCCCCTCTGATGGTTTAACAGCAGACACTAAGGCAGCTGCTTTGGCTTCTTTGCTGTGGGTGAAAGGTGTGACGTTTCTTTCAAGTCGGTGCCAGTGTCTGCTGCTGTGTTCCTGCATAATCTGGCCTGGTGTGCTAGTTCCAGGGAGGACAGGAGGGGCAGCATGAGAAAACACATACACACACTCAACTCATCCAAGGGATTGTAGGGTTAACAGAATATCTGCAGTTGGTGAAACAATTCAGACAGGTATTATCTAGTGGAACAGACACATGCAGACACTTTCCTCCCTTCACTAAATACCTCCAAATATGAAAAAATAACCCTACCATTCTCCATAATGTAATTCATATTCAGAGTTGATATCAAACCATTTCCAATGATAACTGTTGATTGTCCAACAAGAACTGATTATGTTTTCATCTACCTCAAAGGTTCAACCAAGATGTATTATTTTTTGACAAAGAGTCAGCCAAAAGTCAGAGTCTCTAAAATACCCTGCTGTCCACATGATCTAGTATTGACTGAATAAATGAGACCATGAATCCAAGTGGTCAGAATGTGTTTTGTCTGCAGAAACATTCTGAAGTAATTCCGAGCAGAACTTCACATTGAAATTACCCAGTAAAGGTGCTTCATTATCTGACCTCCCATGCCTCCTGGGAGCCCTCTGTGGAGGTATTCTAGTCATGTCTGGATGGGGAAGACCCCGCATATAGAACTAGTGCATGTAGGAAGGACTCCATCTGCCTTGGTAACACCTCCCAGCGACCAGCTAGAGGAGGTGGCTGGGAAGAAGCATGTGAGGGCTACTTTGCTTACCTTACTGCCATGGCAACCCATACCCAGATAATCAGCTGAAAGAGGATGACATTCTGATTGAGGACTATTCTCGAGTCTGACTTGAGTCAAGTCATGTGACTTATGACCCCCACATCTGCAATTCAAAGTTGACCAAGAAATCTCCTTAAGAAATCTCTCCTATGTACATAAGAACTATAAGAGTTACTATTGCGATCATAGGTTTCACTTTACACTAAGGTTATCTTCTCAACTGTGACAATTATAGCATTCTGGTCCTATTTATAACTGAACTAAATATTTTCTGTTGGAGAGAAATCTTATCAAATGGGGGTCTTGATATGTATCAGTTTAGGGGTCCTTGACATAAAAAAGGTTGAGAACCACTGGTTTAAAAAAAAATATTTTTGAGTGTCGATTAGACATGGGTTTCTGGCCTCACAGTCAGATGCTTTGAATGCACAACAACCACCAAATGCTGTGTGGCCCTATAACAATATCATATTACTTCCAGCTTTGCTTCTCAGAGACAACAGTCAAAACCAGAAGAGGCTGCATGTCAGGAAAATGTAAACAGAAACATTTGGACAATCTACCAATGCTGTCATTTTTCTGTTGAGGACGGTCTTTTGTTGTTGAACTACTCATCCTCAGGGGAGGAGAAAAAAAAACACAGAGAAAACCTGGTAGGTTAATGGAAATTTTGTTGATTTACCAGGTCTGCCTTTTCCTCATTGTTTTATTGTCATGTCATTACTGCTTTGTGATCATGTTTTTGCCCTGCCCACTGGGCTGACACATTCAAATCTGTCCATAAAAAAAGGGTTTCAGATAAATCCAGACATTAGAAACACAGATAGGTAACAACAGACAGACTATGAACACATGCTTCTATTAGCTCCATTAGTGCTGATGTTAGCTTTGAGTTATTTATCCCAGTTCCAAACCCTGATCTGCACATCCTATTCACCCACCTTACTTCTGATCTCTGAATCAGCATTTAACTGTGAGCCAGGCTTTGGCTCAGTAATCATGATGTCTACATGCCTCTGGAAGAAAAAAGAGTTCAATGAGCATGTGTGGCCACATCAAGTAAATCCCTCTGGAGGTTTATTGCAGTTGGCAAATCAACTCACTCTGATTTTAATTCTGATTAATAAACCAGTATAAGCCCCAAGGATGTGAAGTTCACTTCAGTATTGTAATGTAGTGCACATCTTTTGTTTACATGACATAACAGAAGTGCATATGTAATGGATTCAATGTGGCCAGATGTTATGTGATGTGACAACATATTGCCACTCCCATCTCAACACAGATCACAGCTTTTTCAGTGGACTTTTGACATCTACATATGACACACTAAGTATCCTGGGTGCATCTGTTGTACTGTTGGACATTCTGGGACACCTGTTATATGCATTGTTTTGTTTCAAAACACAGTACAGGCCAAAAGTTTGGACACACCTTCTCATTCAATGCGTTTTCTTTATTTTCATGACTATTTACATTGTAGATTCTCACTGAAGGCATCAAAACTATGAATGAACACATGTGGAGTTATGTACTTAACAAAAAAAGGTGAAATAACTGAAAACATGTTTTATATTCTAGTTTCTTCAAAATAGCCACCCTTTGCTCTGATTACTGCTTTGCACACTCTTGGCATTCTCTCCATGAGCTTCAAGAGGTAGTCACCTGAAATGGTTTCCACTTCACAGGTGTGCCTTATCAGGGTTAATTAGTGGAATTTCTTGCTTTATCAATGGGGTTGGGACCATCAGTTGTGTTGTGCAGAAGTCAGGTTAATACACAGCCAACAGCCCTATTGGACAACTGTTAAAATTCATATTATGGCAAGAACCAATCAGCTAACTAAAGAAAAATGAGTGGCCATCATTACTTTAAGAAATGAAGGTCAGTCAGTCCGGAAAATTGCAAAAACTTTAAATGTGTCCCCAAGTGGAGTCGCAAAAACCATCAAGCGCTACAACGAAACTGGCACACATGAGGACCGACCCAGGAAAGGAAGACCAAGAGTCACCTCTGCTTCTGAGGATAAGTTCATCCGAGTCACCAGCCTCAGAAATCGCAAGTTAACAGCAGCTCAGATCAGAGACCAGATGAATGCCACACAGAGTTCTAGCAGCAGACCCATCTCTAGAACAACTGTTAAGAGGAGACTGCGCCAATCAGGCCTTCATGGTCAAATAGCTGCTAGGAAACCACTGCTAAGGAGAGGCAACAAGCAGAAGAGATTTGTTTGGGCCAAGAAACACAAGGAATGGACATTAGACCAGTGGAAATCTGTGCTTTGGTCTGATGAGTCCAAATTTGAGATCTTTGGTTCCAACCGCCGTGTCTTTGTGAGACGCAGAAAAGGTGAACGGATGGATTCCACATGCCTGGTTCCCACTGTGAAGCATGGAGGAGGAGGTGTGATGGTGTGGGGGTGTTTTACTGGTGACACTGTTGGGGATTTATTCAAAATTGAAGGCACACTGAACCAGCATGGCTACCACAGCATCCTGCAGCGACATGCCATCCCATCCGGTTTGCGTTTAGTTGGACGATCATTTATTTTTCAACAGGACAATGACCCCAAACACACCTCCAGGCTGTGTAAGGGCTATTTGACCAAGAAGGAGAGTGATGGAGTGCTGCGGCAGATGACCTGGCCTCCACAGTCACCGGACCTGAACCCAATCGAGATGGTTTGGGGTGAGCTGGACCGCAGAGTGAAGGCAAAGGGGCCAACAAGTGCTAAACACCTCTGGGAACTCCTTCAAGACTGTTGGAAAACCATTTCAGGTGACTACCTCTTGAAGCTCATGGAGAGAATGCCAAGAGTGTGCAAAGCAGTAATCAGAGCAAAGGGTGGCTATTTTGAAGAAACTAGAATATAAAACATGTTTTCAGTTATTTCACCTTTTTTTGTTAAGTACATAACTCCACATGTGTTCATTCATAGTTTTGCTGCCTTCAGTGAGAATCTACAATATAAATAGTCATGAAAATAAAGAAAACGCATTGAATGAGAAGGTGTGTCCAAACTTTTGGCCTGTACTGTACATTTCCATTTTTACAGGAAATGTACAGTTTCTGCTCATTAGATGCATACAGACTTTTTCAAAATAAACTTACATCGGTAAAACAATTTCCTTGTGCAACAAAAGCATGTGGTGAGGTTTGGAAAATACATCATGGTTTGGCTCTACATTCATTCGGGAAGAGAACACTGGGCTCTATCCCACCTGCCCTATAGGGACCTTCCAGCTACTTAAAGGGATAGTTTGACATTTTGGCAAATTTGCCTATTGCCATAATCCCTATAGTCATATGGGTAGGTACATTACCTTTAATTATCAGTGCCTGTTGTTCTGAGATCGGTGGGGCAGAGCTGCCTGCTGCTCAGCGCACAAAATGGAGGTGAACGGTACGGCCCCCTCTCTCCCTCAAAACTAATCAAATACACCATCAAATGACTCCAAAACGCTCTTGTGGACAACTTGTAGCTTACACATTCACCACGTTATGAAATAATAATGTATAATTAAGTAACATTACGACACAGGAAGCAAATACTCGGAACTACTTTCTTGAGTAAACCACTGGGCGGAGTGACACAGTGCGCACCTGAGACAGAGTGTTGTTGTAAATCATGGTTTACACATGTATTGTAAAAGGTTGTGGTAACAAGCCGAAGACATGGAGCAGAGTGAAGTTTCACACTTCACTTCACTTCCGCTTCCTGTCTGCCCACCGCGCTACTGTCTGTCCCAAATGAAAAATGAAAAAAGGAATTTGCAAATCTAAAATTGATTTTCTGGTTTTTCGTTTGAAAACAAAAAAGGAATAGATCACTTGATTTTGTTTTTCATTTTTGGTTTAAAATGAAAAAAGGAAAAAACCACGTGACTTCCGTTTTTGGTTTCAAACGCAAAAATGAATTGGCTGAATGTCCGCAGACCTGTTCAATATTCAATCCAAAAAGGAAAAACGGTAAAACAAATCGGCAAAAACCAAAAACGGGCCGGGTTTGATTGGTTTTTCGTTATTTGATTCTGACACCAAAAACGTTTTGCTTAGGTACTCTTGTTTTTTTGTTTTGAATCAAATAACAGATTTACCGTTTTTGGTTTTTGAATTACGAATGAATTACGAATTATCCAATGATACCCGGACTGGTGTCCTGCCAACTCAGCAGGTTAAGACCTTTGTCACCGTCTCAGTTTCATTCTGCCATCCCTCCTCACTATAAACTGCCCAGTAAAGTAGAAAAGCCATTAAAACTGCAACCCATAATATGCATTAATATCATACCAGCAATAATGTAGTTATAGCAGGTGTCATGTTCTCAGATGGCTGCTATCTTGTGAAACTCTTTATATTGAAATTGTGGAATGTCAAATGATGTGAGGCTTCACTAGCTGGAACAGACAGGGCATTAATACTCCCTATTCACAGAGACGAGTGAAGAATACTACCTGCTGATGCTAAACACTTTATTTAGTAGCTTGTTCTTTCCTCTCTGTCCTTGATAGTGGTAAATTCTTGGACTGCAAAACCTCTGTTCTTGTTTTGTCCCTTGTTGTCTGTTCTCATTCCTGAAAGGCTGAAGATGGCTATATTGCCTTGGGTATATGTAACATTCCCTGACTGCTGAACAGAAGATGGACAGCCATTATGCTAATGCTGTCCCCTGGAGTTTTCATGAGCCGGTCAGTGTGTATGCGGGGACACTCCGATTGGTGTCACTTCCAGGTTGACATTCAGGCAGTGATGCACGTGTCATGCTCATGATTGAGCAGCAGTCCACACAGCTAAAACTAGGAAAGCTGAGAACTGAGGCAGGCATACACTAAAAATGTTAAAGTGAAGCAAGCTGAGGTCAGCGGCTCAGAGGGCCTTGTTGGGTCAGACCTCTGACAGCTAGGGGAGAGCACAAATAGGAAGAGATGAGGGTCAAGAGAGATAGATAGAAAGATATATTAAGAGAGAGCTGTTATCATGTTTGTGTCCTACCTGTGTGGGACTGTAGAGCTCCTGCAGGGCATTGCGGGACCCTTTCCTACAGCAGCCGTCCACCACAAAGGGGTTCCTCCGCATGACTGCAAAACAAAAGGAGACACAACTAAAAACTTTCATTCAAATCAATAAACCCAATCCAAACCCCCATTTCCACTTTTACATCAACAGTATTAGTTATTTTTTGACCATTCTCGGAACCCATCGGCTGTATTTGGTGTCTGACTTCCGGCAGATGGCGATACAGCCTCTGGGGGCAGACCACCGATTTTTTGGCATTCCGGTTTGATTTGGGCGAAGGAGAATTTCCGTTTCTGACTTCCGTTTATATATAAGTAAATATGCTGAACCATTGCGATGAATGGTTTGCAGTGATGCCAATTATGTTCCGCCTCGTTAGTTCACCGCACGGACCGTTTAACCTGGCAACAACTGCAGCCGGCTCAAACGTGACTGGTCAATATCATGCGGACTACAAACAGCCTACAACCGGAAACCAGGGCTCTTCCACTCTTCTTCTGGAGGCAAGATCTGCCCAGTGGGCAGATGTAGAGTCTGTATATAGAGACTATTTTTTGACAACCTGCCATGCTCATCTGTGCACAGATGACACAGTACTGTGTACATCTAGCAGACAAAAACTTACAGTGCCAATTCAGACAAAAGGTTGGCCATCTTCCCTGTGTTTCATGGGTGAATGGTTTTTAAGTTTTGTCCGTCTTGGACAGTGGTAATGTGATTCAATGGCAAGCACCCCCTTCAACTCTTAAACTTCTGAACCCAGTCTATCACCCTGCTTGTCTATGGTACACATCATTGTATTTCATATGACAGAGTTGGGTGAGTCTTCTCTCCAAGACAGACGTAATACTCATTGGTATCTTTTGATCCATGAAGCCCTAACTGAAATATGACCAAATCACCTTTTTGTCACTCAGATGGGCTTCATTAGACACACTCTACTAATTGCCTCTTGCCTCATGTCTCACAAGTTAGTTGAACTTGGAAAAACTGCTTTTATTTTAGTGCAGCTAACTTCTGAAACTAAATACAGCAACTCCTTAAAATCAGTTCACATTTTAGAAATCTGATCATGTAATTATTTTTATTCATCTATCAAATTATCTACCCTAATTACTATAGGGATGCACTGATTTATTGGCTGAACATCAGTATCAGGCAATATTCTCTTTGCTGACTGCCATCAGCCTATGGTCAAATAAGATGACATTAACCGATGGCAGTGCCTGATGTTTTTCTGTTTCTTTCTTTTTTTTCTCCTCTGTTTTCTGTTTTTCTGGATTTTGCACAGAGTAAAAGGCGGGGCTCAGACTAACGGCCACAAACTTAAATTAATAAGCAGGTACAAGAAGACTGTTTAGCTAATGGGCTCTGCAATTTCACTGACGTGTGACAAGAAGATGTGTTTGGGAATTGGGACAAACAGACAGCTTCCCCAGGACACCATCGGGATGAAAAGACTAAATTAAAATAACGTTGTTAACAACGAATCCATATTAAAATCAGCAGGAGGAAAGCTAGTTAACATTAGCTATTAGCAGCGGTGGCTGCAACTACGATCATGATGCATTCAAGCTCTATTCAGTACAAATGAGTATAAAGCAAAGGTAAATTATAATGTTCTCATGATGTGTTTAATGTAATCTTGTAAATGTAAGTCTTGGTGAGAAACTTGAATAAATACAGCTGTTTGAAGGAGAAATTTGTTGTTTTAAAAGCAATAAAAAATACATATTAGAATGTTAACTATGATCTATTAAAGATCCATTAAATGCTTTTACAGCTGTTATTATTATTGAAAAAAAAAAGGTTTTCCTCATGTAAAAGGTTATTTTAAGGTTGTTTCATAAATGTATATGATTGAATTTGTGCCCATTTAGAGGTTGTGTCTTGAAGGGCTAAATTACAATTTCACAATCGGTGCAGTACTTAATGTATTAAAATTGCACCATAAAATTAAAAAATACAAAAATCTGAAATGTTTTTTCATAGAATGTGAAAAATTAAACACACAAAACCTACTGATTCAAAAGATTCAAGATCAAATTATTTCTTAACACTCCATGAGTAATTTAAAGTATGTACATTTTTTTAGTTTTTGAGATATGCTCATTTTTATGAGCAGAGTACAGCAGAGCTGTTTTGATGGTTTCATCTGCAGTAGGAATGTTTCCCTAGTGCCTACACTAGTATTTTTTGGTATTTCATATCCCTAAAATCTGTGCAGCCTAAAAGCTAAGAGGTTAAGAAAATCAATAAACCATAATGACTGATAAAAAGTATTGAAACTGTCATAAAAAAATACAACAGACATTTCTGTCAACCTGCTTCTCTGATGCCACCGCATGTTTTCAATGTTTTATGGACCACTTGTAGTGTAATATAATGTAAAGTCTGAGCTTTCTGTTGCAAAAAGAATGAAAGCTCAAACTCTTAAAGTTTTTTTTTACTTTAGATTGATTTTAATCAAGATCATGAAAACAGCAACCCTCTGTGGCCGTAGCAGGAGGTCCATCATAAAAGTGTTAAAGTTTCATTTGTGAATGAAAGACTGTTTAATCTTCCAAAAGGTACACAGTTGCGCTTTAAATGAGCAAAACTGTTGAGGAGTTGTAATTTTCGGACATAATATTATATTGATATATGGACAAAGATACCTATGGTGTCCCACCATAGTGGACATTGGTTTTGATTTGGCATTGGTTTTGATTTGGCTTTTGCTCCCTTTCTGCTTAATAGATTTCATTTCAGTAATTTTAATGAGCTTGCAGGTGAACGGCTGCACTGTTCACCTGCCAACTCTGTTTGATAAGGGTTTGTTGCTAAAAAGCTTAAGAAGATTTTTTTGTCATGTTTTTTCTAACGGTGGAGGGATCAGAAGAGTCACTCCTTCACTGGGTTGTATTCCTGTGACTGATGCAAGAGCAAGATCTAACTACTCTTTGTTTTGCTGTGGACCCCCTGGACTCATCCTCAAGGATACCAATTTGGAAACGATCACTTTAAACAACCAACTAATGTGAGAAAGAGGCTGAAAGCTACAGGGATAAATAATGAGAGCAGTGACTATATGCCAAGGGCGAAGCCACAGTTCAGCATTTGTTTGGCTGGTTCTCAGCTCTTTACACAACTCGATACAGAGCGGTAGCTGCTGGCAGCAGCTCAGTGGGAGCAGCCAGCGCAACACTCCGCCCCTGCCAACACACTCTCTCCAATTACTGTGTATGGAAAAGTGCTGAGGGACAAAGCAGGATCTACGGGCAAGAATATGAACCGCTAACAAGAAAGCCAAGCATTTAATGGCAGTTTATTCCACACATGATCTGCCTCATGTTCATGGATGAACATGTGTTACTGCCATCAAGAGAGCTAATAATGAGACTGATGCACATTCACACTGGATACATTTCTATACAGTACATCTCCATTAGTTAAACTTACCAGTGAAGTGCATGATTAGTTTAGTTTAGTTTATTTGTTTATTTGAAAAGGGACAATATACATTAATCAACATTTTAACAAAAATGTGAATGCACCCGAAATAGCCGAGAGGCTAATTTTCATCGGTAGTCCCTTTGCCAGTTGTTAAAGGCATCAATAAAATACAACATCCAATATAAATAAAATATAACCCATTAAAGATAACACATTATATACAAGATAAACATTATGTATGGCACACACATACTGCTGAGTGACAATAACCCTCAATTGCATGATGCTCCTATAGAATAGTGAGGCAAACATCAGTGTTCACATTTTTGTGTTTCGACAAGCCTTGGCATTGTGCTTCAATGAATGATATGACAGAGATACTCTGATTGATTGTGGTACTGAATTCCATTGATGTGATGCTCTGAAGGAGAAAACTGCCTGACTGTAGTTTTTCTTAAGGGAATTGTGCAGTCTCCCCTCACTGCACCTCTAGTACCCCTGTTACCAGAAGATCTGAAATTAACGTAGCCAGATAGAGGAGGAGGACCTGAACCATGCAAGATCTTATATACCGGACAGATGTTTTTGAATATAATGAGATTTTCCCAACTAAGCAATTTATATTTTTTCAGTATATGACAATGATGAAATCTGAAAGGTTTCTTATCTAATATTTTAAGTGCTTGTTTATATAATGTTTCTATTGTTTTCATTGTTGTGGTGTTTGCAGTAGACCAACTTGTCAGACAGTATGTGATGTGGGAGAGAACCATCACGAAGAAGTACATCTTGGCTGCTTTACATTAATTACATTTATTACATTCACATCACAAGGAATTCATTATATGACAATGTAAACAACAAATAAGCTTTCTTTATAAGACTCCACTGGTTTAACTTGAAAAAAATGAAATTTAGTGGTCAAATTATTTCATTTAAGATATTCTTACTCATTATTTTAAGTACCCAAAACTGTACCCAAAAAATGCCAAATAAGTTGTCAACTGACTAAAACACTTGCAACAACAAACATATTTTTAATGCTGAAAAACTTCATCATTTTAAGCATTATCAACTATGAATATTTTTTAATTCACTGTTGTACATATTTCAGTTAGTAATCTTACCCTTTTGTGCAGTTCTAAACTGGTTACCCAGTACCTTGATTAGCAGATCAACCAAAAAATAATAATCAAGAGCATTATAGATAACTAACAGGTTTTCCAACAATTGGACAGATGCTTATTTATTTATTTCGTTGTCCCCTCATTTATGATTGATGATCTTATGTGTACATATGTACGCAAGTTTCACACTGATTACAATCACTCAATCGCCCAACAGTTTTAGACTATGCTAAGCCATGGCTCTTTTGAAGTTCACTGGTCAATATCTTCAAATGAAATGTGATATCAACAAGCTTTATGCAACTTTTGATAAGCTTGTTCCAATAGTCACATAAAATTTGGTAAAAACTGGACCTAGGGTTTAGGTTTTGGAGAATCTAGGCTACTGGACTTTAATGGTTTTTCTGGCCTTTTTTAGGGCACTTTGAGCTAGACTTGTGTCAAACTTCTATTTCAGTTGGACTGACAGTGTAAAGGGCATGGCCCTTCCAAAACTGCATTTTTGGGCCTTCATTATATCACCCCCATTTTTCTAAGTGGGATCATGTTTGTTGAGCAGCGTTAAGTAACAACTTCCAATCACTGGTGGAAAAGTCCATGTGTCTATGATGTACCAATACATGGGAATTTGGGAAAACATTTCTGAAAAAAAGAATATTAATAAATTGCAAACTGGCAAAATGCATAAACATAAAGACGAGACCAAAAAGAGGCACAGAACAACCACTGTCACATGCAAATGACCACAGAAACACAAAACTACAGAGATACAAAACAACCAAAAAGCAAACTGACTGCAAATAGACTAAAAAGTGACCACAAACAGATGCAAAAAGACCAAAAAAAGATGCCAAATTACCACGGAGACAAAAAAATGACCACAAAGACAAAATGCAAAACAACAAAGACATGCAACATGACTAACAAAGAGGAATAAAATGACCAAAAAGAGATGCAAACTGAGCACAAAGAGACACAAAATGACCTACAGTATAAGCAACACAAAAGACCAAAAACACAACACAAAACATACGCTATGGGAGGCAAATTGACCATGGAGACACAAAATAGCAAAGATATACAAAAGTAAAAGCAAAATGACTACAGAGACGCAAAATGACCACAGAGACACATGACAAAATGACAAAAAAATAAGATCAAAATGACTACAAAGAGAGGCAAACTGACCACAAACAGATGACAAAAAAGAGATGCAAAACAACTGCTATGAGATGCAACATGACCACAAAGAAACACAAAACTACAAAGAGATGCAGAACAACCAAAATGATCACAAAGAGACACAAAATGACTACACAGGAATGCAAAAGTGTTTTCTTTCTTTCAGTCTGAGTGTTTCCCTTCTATGTAGGAGGGATGAGGGGCCCTTTACATAGCTGTGCCCACGGGACCTGTTGTCTCACAATCCTGCTGTGAAAAATGATCAGTAGCCAATTATACACATTTGTACTATAGTGCACATATCTCTGTATATGTTTGATGTGGGAGTACTACAGGATTGAGATAGAATCGAATAGAGAGAACTTTATTTATCCCCGAAGGGAAATTCAGCTGTCCAGCAGCTCATAAAAGACAAAAAACAAGAACCACACTCAGTAACTGCATGATGAGGATGTTGTTTGTGACTGTCAGTATTTCATCTTTATATCTAGTTTTTATTTTTTTAATTTTATTTTTTTTTGCTGCAGCATTGGCCAAATTTCCCCACAAAAATCATTAAGGGTTTGTCTGCCCTTACTCTCATCTGGCGTAAGAGGAACATCAAAGCAAACACGAGGATTCACACTTCTCAGCAGGCTGTTGATTTTTTTTTAAAAAAAATCCTGGTTGAAAATTGAAGAATCGAACGTGCTGAAGTTGGCGCTGACCACAGATATACCCAGTATCCCTCTATGTGAATCCCTGTATTGGCCCAAACCAGATCCATTGACAGAGCCCTGGGGAGCGAGCTGAGCGCTTGTTAGTGTAACGAGCCCCAACAGACAGCCATGACCTTCAGATGCTGAGGGGAGGATAGAGAGAAGCAGGGATGCATTTACACCCTGAGCACACACACACACACACACACACACACACACACACACACACACACACACACACACACAGAGTGTGATTGATAACCTTGTTGCTAAAGCTGGTATTTAAAAATGCAGTTCAACACTCCATCCTACTGTGGACGATGTAAACAGGCAATTACTGCTTCCTCTGAGGATGGGAGCACTCTCTATTTTCTCTCTATTTTTAATGCAATAACTCAATCATAGAATATTTGCTTTTTAGGCTCACTCACACTGAAAAGCACACACACACACTCCCAGCAGGCACTATCAACAGAGCAGTGGTGATTATTGATTGCTGTGGACATAGGCTGGAGGTGGAGCTCAAGGTAATGAGGATTCAATTCTGGAGTGTGTGAGTGTGTGTCTGTGTGCCTCGTGGCACTGCTGGGTCAGTCACAGAGCTGTGGTGATATTTATCTGCTAGCACCAGTGAGCCCGCAACTAATGACAATGGATGCAAAAATAAATTAGGTTGAAAGGCTGTCTGTGCTGAGTGTGAACACCAGCAGATTCAGTACTTGCAGTCATCTGTCCTTCCCATAAGGCACGCTAAAGTTAGATTCAGTGCACTGAAAAAGAATACTTTGCTGTAGACGAAATCCTTAGGTAAACGAGCCCTCATTACCATGATGGGATTACCATGCATGTGAATTATTTTAATTTTGACTACTCTAAAAAAACTGCTTGATCTTGTACAAACTGTTACATCTAGTTACATCTACATTTAACTTATCATGAACGACTAGATAAAGCTTTTTGTTCTCTGCTGCATCAGTAAACTTCAACACTGAAAAAACATGGGATGCAAAATCCATAAGACTCTGCTCCATCTTAACTCTCCATCAAATCATCACCTTCCAAGCACAACCAACAACCATCTATAACCAACTAATCTACAACAATATGTATATATTTCCTGGCCAAAGTTCCACATTTGCAGTTTAATGTATTTAAAAATTGTATTATTTTATTTGATTACAATACATAGAATCAGTATTACCTGTGCCATTTTTAGGCATTTAGAGATTTTGTGAGAAGAGAGACGACAGGACTTGAGGGGACAGAGAGAGGTGGAAAACAGGAAGCCAAAGCAGAGTTGCCAAAAATTGCAGTTCCTGTGATGGCTACTTGAGGCTGGCTCCATAAGTGAATCAACCCCCAAAGACCCCTGTGGTAAAATACCCAACTTTACAGCAGAAATAAAGCCTGGTACAAAAACCAGTTGTGGTCTCTATGGCTAATATCACCATCCATGACAACTGTATGGGGTGTGCTGATATACATAGAGCACAACATCACATTGACTTCTAACAATGCATGTATCACTCCACTTCATAGGTGTTCTGACCTGTAAATTACATTAAGCATTAGCCTATGATATCATCATCACAAACTTTGCACAGCAAAGATGAACATATTTTCTCAAATAGCATGAGTGAAATTATGAATGGTCATTAGAAAAGGATGAAAGGAGGGCAAGAAGCCTGGATACTTCACCGCAAACCACCAGTTGTGCTCATATGACATCAGCCAATGTCGCAGCGTACTGTCTGAAAAAGGTATTAACTCATTGTAATCATATAAATGATTAAATGAACAAACAAATCATAACCTGTTGTCATTAATTACTGGTAACTTATAAATGGCACTTGTAGAACTGATGCACAAAAAGCACACTTGAGGTCTTGCAGTTGTACTGAATATCAGTGTGATTATCTTCAGCTTATGACCAAATCACAGCCGTGCTGATGTGCACTAACAACACCTCCAGTGCGATATTGGTTAATCTTACTATATCTTACTTTATCTTATCTTACTATCTTACTATATAATAACAAAAACTCTGTCTGTGGGTGTGTCTGTGTGTGTGTCTGTGTCTGTGTGTCTGTGCCATGTTTTTCTCCTCACTAACTTGGTCAATCCATGTGAAATTTGGCAAAGTGGTAGAGGGTCATGGGAGGATGCGGGATTTTTTTTCACAGACTATTTCATGTATTACTGCGTGGATACAGTTTCAGCAAATATGACAAAAAGATATTTTTATAAAAGTTACCGACTACAGCTTTAATGTACAGACCTGTACCTGGTATATTTTCCAGAGCAAGTATCTGGTGGTCACAAATAAATTTTATGACACATTTTACTATCTGTGGCTAATTATTGTTGGACCAGTGTCCATTCTGGCAACTCAGTTTGACTATTTTCTTAATTGTAACTCAGTCAGCATCTTATAAGCAAAGTATCAACATTTTAAAACACTGTAAATTGTTTATAATGTTTCAAAAACAGAATCGGCACTTCATGACATGTAGGAGTTTCAAACATTTCCAATTTCTACAGAAAATTTCGTTTTTCATTTTTAAATGTAGCTTTTCAAAACTGACAAAATTTGATAGAAGTTGCTGATTGAGACATAATTAAATAACTCCATTTACCATCATCTATATCTGCCTCACTCCTTTCCTCCTCTTCCCTCCCTCCCTCCTCCTCTGGCTGTAACACTTTAAGCAGTGTCCCTGCACCCTGAACACCAGCAGCCTGGACAGTTTACAGTTCCCCATGCGACCAGAGGGGGAGAAACACTCTGTGTGCTGTACAAATGTCCACACAAACCACAGACACACAGCACAAACACTGTTTAGCGTTCATCCTCTGCTTTCATCAGACTTAGCAGGGATACTGTCACGCTGACAGCCCTCTGCCTCTCCTCCTCCTCCTACTCCCTGTAGCCATCATCCTACTGCTGCTGAAAAAGCTCCAAAACGCTTTGATTTCAACTTTATTAGTCCTTTAAAGCAGGTGGAGAAAAACTGGGAAGTGTCCAGCTCCATACAACAGACAGAATTCCCTTAACCTTGTGGTAAAACATATTAATGACTGCTGTCTTAGACCTATTACTAATGTTGATTGTCTAATTTTAGACTACATAGGTTTTGTTACCTTTATTACTGGGCTACCTTCATCAATATCTTTTGTGGTTCCAGACAGAATTTTTCTTATTTTTGTGCTAAAAACAGTTTTATTGATGGTAAAGGTTGCCAACCCGAGATTTAACAAAATTTCCTGGACAGGTGGAGGCCGTGCAGCCATCAACCACTATCACCGATAACAATAGTTTGTAAAACCAGGGTGGCAGCACCCATTCTGATGTCTAATTTCTTTCTACTTAAAACATTATTCTGACATTGTTAAATGTAATATTCAATAATGTTCAATAATGTAATAACCCATGCATTCTATAGCGACCCTGGGGCAGTGGTGAGTGTGGTATTAGTGGGGTCAGCTGTCAGTCAGTGTGCGGGCTGGAGATTGGTGGAGCAGAGAGGGGGGAGGGCTGTCCCGCTGGGTACTGTAAGTGAGTATGTGTGTATGTAGGAGGTGTGTAACGGTAGAGGAGTCAGAGTTTTGGGATGGAGACTTTACGTGCTACCCCTGGAGTGTTACCGGAATTTTGGAGTGATTAAATAAACGGACCTTTTCCTGAAAGTTACTCTGGTCTCCTGCTTGTGAGTGATTCATTACAGTTCTAAGACCTGTGTGTCACACAGACATGACTGTTCCTCAAACAAACTGATGAGGTGATCCTCTACTGTCCATCCAAAACTGTTATTTTAACCCCAGCTGGCTAGTTAGCTAGATATCTTGCTAATTCCAATAGGCTTTTCTGCTAACATTACAGTGGGTACAGAAAATGAGCTGAAAAAAATGTTGTCACTTAGCTGACCAGGGTGTAGTGCACTTCACGACATTTTTCTCCAAGTGAGGAAATAGAATAGATTTGTTTAATCTGGTTGAAATTCACATACAGTTTTTAAGCGCTTGATGATCCACTCTCACTAAAGCATATGTCATGCAAGAGAGACAATAAAAACAAATGAAATGGTCAAAACCGTCAAATTAATATTTAAGGTGCGATTCATGACGTCAACTAATTCAATGAGTAACATGTAAGAAAACATTTCATCTTAAAAGCTGTTGGTAGCTGCTGGCAATAGTCTTTCAACAGCACAGAGAATTACATGTTTTTTTTAAATTTCTTAGTCCATAGCTGCTTAACTAGTAATAATAATTGTAATAGTAATACATTTTATTTATTTAGCACCCTTCATACAAAAAATGTTGCACACAGTGCCTTACAATAAGGGCATTACATTAAATTGACATAATGAACATTCAGTATGAAAGGACATTTAAAAACAGATGAAAACAAGGATTAACTGATTCTACAATTTTCATTTCACATGGTGGTAATTTGAGATCCTATCAATATGATTTCATAGTAGTTTTTGTTGTTGAGGCCTTTCTAGGCCTTTGATGTCATTAACAATCAGAGCCTATAATTCCCAACAGGCACAGACTCACCAACAGACACTGATTAACTGAAATAAGTGTTTTTCAGATTACCCCCGAACATCTTCTCAAGAGTTAACCTCACTGCTGGTATCATCTGTGCCAGGTACAGCCCACAGCTGCCCCAGAATCTCCCACCCAGTTCAGACCACTGTGGCTCAAATAGAACTCACCATGGTCTTTCTCCATCAAAACCACCAGCCACTAATCATAGCAACACCATAAATCTTAAAATAATAAAGAAAAAACTAGTGAAGATAAAAAAGCCTGTAAAACATCCTTTCATTTGATAGTAAGAGTTGACTCATGTTTGTAGCCAATACTTGCCACCGTAGGAACAGCGGTTACATTACCTTTGAAACAAGCCACAATTTAACCATACGAGTACACACATGCATGCTTGTCACAGGTGCACTGCGATACTTCAAAATGTAGCCAGCTAGCCCCGGATGTCAAAGTGATGTCAGAAAGACGTTGGACTGTTTTGTCTGACAAACGTTAAATTTTGGTTGGAATGAAAATCAGGTTAACGATATATTTTGAATGTATAATGACCTTGGAATTTCATGTTGTTCAGATGTTGACAATGTGACTCTGTGCAGATGTTTTGTTTTGTTCTCCATACCTCACGACTAAATGTTGTTATTCTACATTAAGACAATGCTAGCATGAGATCAATCAATCAATCAATCAATTTTATTTATAAAGCCCAGTATCACAAATCACAATTTGCCTCAGAGGGCTTTACAGCATACGACATCCCTCTGTCCTTTGGACCCTCGCAGCAGATAAGGAAAAACTCCCCCCAAAAAACCCTTTAACAGGGAAAAAAATGGTAGAAACCTCAGGAAGAGCAACTGAGGAGGGATCCCTCTTCAAAGACGTGCAATATATGTCGCACAGAACAGATCAACATGATAAATTAACAGTAATCTGTATGACACAATGAGACACAGAGAGAGAGACAGAAACAGAGAGAGATGCAGGACAGACCGTAATGACAGTAGCTTACAACAACATTAATAAAAGTAATAATATAATTCTAATTATAGTTGCGGCTATTGTGGCCGGATGACCCAGATGATGATGACAAGCAACTCTAGCGATTCATAAAAACGTATTGGTGAAATGAACAAGTTTCTCGGCAGATAATGTGTTATTTAGAGCCTCATTGTCGGTGCCCCGATCATTCCCACTGTATGGATGTATGCAGCTCTCGCGGATCTAAATATCTTCCAAAGGACTCCAAATGACACCAAACTTATCTGAGTGAGTAAACAACCGCATTTAATGCCAGAAATAAGGTCCAGGTTGTAAAAAACGGAACTTCCCCTTTAAAGGGCCATGGTACATAGCCTGTTAATAAAGATATATTGATCATGTCTAATATGTGAGTGTTAACTAAAGGTAAGACTTCCTTATGTAGCCCAGTTGGGATGGGGTCAAAAAGACACGTTGATGATTTAGATGAAGTAATCATTGCAGTCAATTGTTGAAGAGAAATCGGGGAGAAGCTATCTAGCCTCTTGCACTCCACCCCCATTTTGTAGCGAAAACGCCTAAAATGACATACCCAAATTAAAATTACTGTAGCCTCTGAACCGCTCTGACTACATGCATGCATGAGGTCTTGCCAGAAAGCAAACTCTCTGAAGTTTCTTGTGAAAGTGTAAAAACACTCTAGGTGATACAGAGACAGAGTAATGGGCCTCTGAAGTCAGTAAAAAGTTGAAGATTTTGACTAAAATAAAATAAAAAATGATTTTCAGGATGAATAACTGTCTGTGGCTTCATCTGAGCAGGTAAATGACACTGTGGGGCTGTAGGCACACTATCAATAAACATTTGTTTCAAGTTTGAAGAAAATTGCTCAAAGTATGACCATTCTACAGTGTTTTTTTCCATGAAAAGACCCAGGCAGAGCTCCAAATGACAGAGCACTCACTCTGCTTCAAAACAGTACTATCAGTGATCAAACAACACTCAGCCAGCTTCAAACATCGTACCTTATTGAAATCAGGTGTGATTATGATAGCTGATGTTGTTTATGACAGAAACACCATAAAATATCACCAAATAAAGCCATATGAAACGTTAAAGTTGTGATCCTACTTTCTAGGGGGTATATATCAACCAAAAATAATGGTAGAAGTGAGATCTCACCTTTTATAAACCAGCTACGTATTCACTGACGGCTTGGCATGAGATCGCGAGTAATCCTTTAACTTTTCCCCTCGAAAAACGGCATGACATGGCTTGTTACCACTCATCGCGATTTTGGACTTCATGTATTTAGGCTGCTCTGGTGCGAAATCCATGAGGAATAAAAGAAAAACGATGCCGGATTCAGGAAGCCGAGAGCTTCCTGTTTCCGGTGATACCAAACATCACATGGTTTGATGACGTAGTGCGCCTGTGAGATCTCATTTAACAGAGGAGGGAGGGAGCGCGGACGCTGGCGTCGAAACAGAGTTAAAGAGGCTAGCTATATATTAGGTCTTACAGCTGTGTTTGAGGGCAGATTGGTTCCGTTTGAGGGCAGGAGGTCATGAATTTTGCCTCTAATAGTTAGAATTTTGTCATTAAAAAAGCTCATAAAATCACTACTGCTAAGGGCTAAAGGAATACAAGGCTCAACAGAGACTCTCAGTCAGCCTGGTTACAGTGCTGAAAAGAAACCTGGGATTGTTCTTATTTTCTTCTATTAATGCTGAGTAATAGTTTGCTCTGGCATTGCGGAGGCCCCTCTTATACGTTTTCAGATTTTGTTTCCAGTGTTTTGGACATTCATAGATCATACATTTGAGTTTGGGGCCACCTGGTGGCAGTTAAGGTTATGGCAGGTAGTGTTAAGTTTCTCTTTCACTTTTGCCTTCATCACCATGTGGTAGCAAAGTGGTGAGGTCCACAAGGTCTTGTTCTTCACGGCTTGAGGCTTGTTCAACGCATTGTCGGTGAGTGGATGTGTGGATTGGAGGTGGATTTAAGCAAAGAGCATGTTTTGAGTTTATAATGCCATGTTTGTTTTGTTTATCGACTGCAGCTAAACTACATTTGCAGACTAGTTTCATTATGTTAATATCATATAGCTACCTGGTAGCATACCTTTTGTTTAGTGCTTTATATTTACCTTTTCATGTACATTGTGTAATTTCCACGTTATTTCTGTATTTTGCAGTTTTACAAAAGAATATCACCTCAAATAAACACCAAAGACGGATCCTGGTCCTCCTGTTTGAGTGGTATTATGGTTAAGCTGACTGGATAGCTAGGGAGTGCTTGTAAGGCCAGTACACCCAGACTAAGCAAGATTCTTCCTGTTTGGTTAATCGCCAATTCCTTTCAAATTTTCACAATATTTGTTTTAATTTTCGGGTTTGAGAGTTGGAACAAGGAGTGAACTTTCTTTGCTTTGTTAACTTCTTTTTAAGAGGTGCTATAGAGTCGAGTGTTATTCGCAGTGAGCCTATCGACAAGATGATCAATTCAGGAGAGTAAGATGATCAATTCAGGAGAGTTTAAAGTTGGTACAGGAAACCTCTGTTACAGAAGGACATGGTATTAAATGCAATGTCGATGGAATCTTTGCCTTAAATTTTGTGACAGCACTATCTGATAAACATTTAGTATAGTAACTGTTGCTGAGTGGCGTGTAATCGAGTAGAAAGAAATCAAAAGTTATTAAATAATGATCTGATAGAGAGGGATGTTGTGGAAAGACTGTTATCAATTTCAATTCCATGCGTCAGAACTAGATAGAGGGTATGGTTAAAACAGTGAGTGGGTTTATGTACACCCTGACTGAAGCCAATGTTAGTCTAATAATGAGATAAACACAGTAGCCAGGGAGTCATTATCAACATCAACATGAATGTTATAATCACCTACAATAATAACTTTATCTGATTGAAAAACTAAACTAGACAAAAACTCTGAGAATTCAGATACAAATTCAGAATACGGGCTAGGAGCCCGGTGGACTATAACAAATAAAAGTGGCTGCGAGGTTTTCCAGGTCGGATGTAAAAGACTAAGAACAAGGCTTCCGAAGGAATTATAATCTAGTTTAGGTTTAGGGCTGATTAACAGACTAGAGTTAAAATTGGCTGCAACTCCCCCTCCTCGGCCACTGCCACGAGGAATGTGGGTATTATTATGACTGGGAGCAGTGGATTCATTTAGACTGACATAATCATCTTGACACAGCCAAGTTTCAGTGAGGCTGAGTAAATCAATATGATTATCTGATATTAATTTGTTTACTAACACTGCTTTAGATGTTAGAGACCTGATATTTAACAGTCCACATTTAATTCTCCTGTTTTGTCTTTCTGTCACAGAAGTGGTATTCATTTTTTATTACGTTGTTATGCACAACTCCTCTTTGTTTAATTTTCGGGGGACATACACCGTTTGTATAAAACTATGGGTGGGTAACTGCACTAGAAGCTCAGAGAAGTGTGTAAGACTGCGACTCTGATTCCTGGTCTCAACTCTGGGTTGTCAGGGTTTTGAATTACTAATAAACATGTACAGGTTTCTAGATATGAGAGCAGCACCGTTCAACGTGGGATGAATGCCATGTCTCCTGATCAGACCAAGTTTTCCCCAGAAAGTTTGCCAATGATTAACGAAACCCACATTGTTTGCTGGACACCACCTGGACAGCCAGTAATTAAATGATGAAATGTAGGTAAACATCTCATCAGTGGTCCGATTTGGGAGCCGTCCAGAGAAAACTACGGAGTCTGACATAGTTTTAGCATATTCACACACCGAGGCAACATTAATTTTTGTGACCTCCGATTGGCGTAACCGGGTGTCATTGCCACCGACGTGAATAACAATCTTATTAAATCTACCTTTAGCCTTAGCCAGCAGTTTTAAATTGGACTCAGTGTCGCCCACTCTGGCCCCAGGGATACATTTGACTATGGCCGCTGGTGTTGCTAACTTCACGTTTCTCAAAATAGAGCTGCCAATAAAAAACGGTTAGAAACATGAACAGGCTGGTGGTGAACATTGGGCTTCGGCTGGGTACTACGCTTCTCCCAGACAGTTACCCAGCCTCCCAGCTGCACGGGGGTTACCAAGGGACTGCTAGCAGAGGCTATGTTAAGTGCTAAGTACAGGGGGCTGGCTAACTACCGCAGCTACAGAGTGATTTTCCATGGTGCGGAGCCACGCTTCCAATTCACTAAGCCTTGCCTCCAATGCAGCAAATAAACTACACTTGTTACATTTACCACTGTCGCTAAAGGAGGCAGAGGCATAACTGAACATCTGGCACACCGAGCAAGAAAGAGCAGGAGAAAGAGAAGCCATCGCTAATTGTTAAGCTAATGTAGCTAACAAGGCTAATAACGTGCAAACAACAGCTAAGATTAGCAAGAAAGTTGTTAAAAAGAGGAGAGCTTTAAGTGCTTAAACAGAACTAGTGTGGGTGATTTTCCATGAAGTAGATGTTAAGCAACTGAAGTGAGGAAAGACAGAAAACAAGCTGGTAGGAGTTCGCTAGAGCAGCACAGAGACGCTATCACAGAAACACTGGAAATGACACGTCAGCACGTCCAAGCGCGATGTTTGGAGAATGTTAGATTTTGGTTACCTAACAACACAACCAACAAAATATCAGTGTCATCTGTTGTCAGTATTCTACATCAAATGGACATTGACAATGGACATCCTGACACTAAATTTTGGAAACCTGACGTCACAAGCTAAATTTAACCAAATATCAATATCTAACAATGTTGGTGGCCAGCTGGGATAGCGCTACATCTGTGCATCTTAGCAATGTACTTTACTATGCTGTGACAAGAGTGTGTGGATGAAGTATTAAGTTGTTAAATTTTACTCATATACCAGCTGGCTAATTAGCTATCTAGATTGCTAATTCCACCATGCTGTCATAGATAGATAGTTAGAAAGAACTTTATTAATCCCCAACGGGAAATTCAACTGTCCAATAGCTCATAAAAAATACAAAAAACACACTTCCCCTCATCAACAATAATACAGTGGTATTAAGATAGACATAAAATAAAATAAGTTAAAATAAGTGCATAAATATAAATTAAAAATTGAATTCAAATTAAATTATAGCTGCTGCGCAGCAATGGTCGGGGCCGGGCAATTTTAGGCAAAATTAGGCAATTCTGAGCAACAAGCAGAGTGTAGGAAGATGAAAAAAAGGTGGCATTTTAAGCCTAAGAGACTATGCTCTATCTCACTGAGCCAATTAGCAAGAGACAACTATGCAGTATATATGTTTAAAACTTCTTCTAGCTCATCCACAACTATTTCATGAAGGATTGATTGTTTCAGGCATCAGTGTTGGAGTTACCTTCGCAGATTTGAGGATATCCTCCTCAAATCTCGCTTTATCATGGTTTTGGACCTTTAGTCAGATAAAGTGAGATGTTTGTGGATGCCAGATTGGAATTGGGGAAAGGTAATATGAATTTTACATAATTTTATCGACAAACATTTAATATAGAAATTATCTGGATCATAATTATTTTAACCTTAGCAGTCTCTAATCCACATAGCATGATGCCTGAACATAGGACTTTCACACTGCTTTAGCTGAGGCTTGAATTCACAACTTCTGAGACTGAGGTCCGTCTTCTATCTCACTGAGCTAATTGGCAAGTAACAGTTCATGTGTGGCTTCACAAATTGACTAAGCCAAGCATCAGGGTGCCAGACAGTAGCCATCCATGCCATGGAAAAGCAAATTTTAAAGTTAAAGTTCCAAAGCTGTAGCACATATGGTTGATTTGTTATGAATTTTCAAAGTTTTGTAATTTAGAGGCTTGCTGTAGCACCACCATCAGGACTATTGTCTTGCGTTTCCAGTTGAGGACATCTGGCACGGGACTGGACCTTTATGAAAAGTTTGGGTAGGTATCTCATATGGAAGTGTTGCATGAGCTGAGGCTTGAACTCACAATCTTCAACACCAAGAACCATCCTCTATCTCACTGAGCTAATTGGCAAACAGAAATGTCACATTTAGCTTCACAAATTGACTCAGCCAGTCACCTGTGTGCAAGACAGCAGCTGTTAGTGTGTAAAGGCAGATTTCAAACGGCTGTCAAAAATTCAGTTATTAAGACAAAAATCCAAAAATACACAAATTGCATCTAGACAGCATGGAGATGTTGATAATTTGTTTTTAACAATGATTTATTGGCTCCATAAGTGAAAAACTGATGTTTAAAAATTACATTTTTGCATTGACTCCAATTGTTCGCATGAGAGCGAAATTCAAAATGCTGTAAAAAATTCAGTTTTTAAAATAAAATTCTGATATTTTCCAAACATCATCTACCATGACTCCAAAATTTTGTCATTTTTTTAATGAACATTGAAAATGTATTTAGCAAGAATTTGCAAGTATATGTTTACAATACTGTTTACAGTCAAACATTTTGATGCACTGTAGGCTCAATTTTCGATAAATCAAAAATCTGTGTGGATCGTTTGTGTAGGACAGTCTGAAGATGCGCTGTAGCAACTTTGGTGTCAATTGAGCAAAAATTGTGGGAGGAGATAGGTTTAATAAGTTTTACAGTTTTTTTAAAAAACAGAGTGATGGACTTTTAAATGTATAAAAGTTTCTTCATTATTGGGGCTACATTTTGCTGAAAGTTGCAAATCTGTAGCTCATATGGTTGATTTGTTGTGAATTTTCAAAATTTTGAAATTTAGAGGCTGGCTGTAGCGCTACCATCAGGAATATTGGCCTGTTTCTGCAGCTGAGACAATCTGGCATGGGACTGGACCTTTGTGCAAAGTTTGGTGATTTTTCGCGCATGGGAAGTAGGAGAAAGAAGAAGAACAAGAACAAGAACATGCAGGATAACAATAGGGTCCTGGCACCTTAGGCTGCCCGGCCCCTAATTAAAATTGCCCATTCCAAAGTCCAGTTCAGTTGTGCCTAAGGTGATGTGTGTGACTGGATTCAGGAGGTGTTAAACAGTCTTATTGCTGTGGGGACGAAGAATCTCTTGAAACGCTCTGTTCTGCAATGCAGTGAGATGAGCCAACTGCTGCAGCTGCTCCTCTGTCACTCCAGGGGGCTTTGGAGAGGTTGTCTGCTATTGTCCATTATAGCTTTCAGTTTGTTCAATGTGCCCCTCTCCACCACAGTTTTTAGTGGGTCCAGTCTCCTGCTGAGCAGTGAGCCAGCTTTTTTAACCAGCTTGTCCAATCGCTTGGTGTTTTTGTCCATCAAACTGCTTCCCCAGCACACTGCAGCGTAGAAGAGTGCACTAGACTGTACCCGATGCATCATGTAATGAACTCCATCTTCCACTCCAATGTGCTCCTGATAGTCAAACTGGAGGGGGTCCACCACATCAGTGACCTCTGACCTCAAAAAATGGAGGACCAGGCGGTTTAGGGTCTTCATTATGTGTGATGTTAAGGCCACCAGTCAGTACTCATTTAACTTAGCCGGGGGCGCCCCACTTTGGGCACCGGTACGAGACAAGATGTTTTCCACTGCACCAGGACTTTGCCTGTTCGAAGACTCCTGTTGAGGATCCACTGAATGGGCTCTGCTAGCTGGGCTGCGCAGTCTTTCAGGAGCCTTGGACACACTCCATCTGGGCCTGCAGCCGTCCCTGTATGCAGTCTTCTGAGCTCTGCCCTCACCTCGTCTGCTGTAAAGGACAGTGGTAGTTGGCTATGGATGGTAGATGCTGTAGCTGTAGTGGTAGCTGTAGCTGCAGTATTAGGAGAGGGGCTACCTCCAAGAGACAGTGGAGCAGGAGCAGCAGCAGCAGCAGCAGGTGACACTGTGGGAGGGGGGGAATGGATGCAGGGATAGGATGAACACTGCCCCCTCCATCAAACCTGTTAAAGAACAAGTTGAAGTTGTTGGCTTTGTCCACATCACCATCCAAAACCTGGCTATTCTTCTTTGAATAGCCCGTGAGGGTCCTCATTCCCTTCCACACCTCTCTGATGTTGTTCTGCTGCAGCTTACTTCTTTTGTAGTCCACCTTTGCCTGTCTCAGTCTCCCCTTCAGCTCATGTTGAACCTCCCTGAGCCTCTCCTTGTCCCCTTTCTTGAATACCAGCTTTTTCTGGTTGAGGAGCTGCTTGATATTACTGTTAACTCAGGGTTTATTACTGGGGAAGCATCGTACAGTCTTTACTGGCATCACAGTGTCCCTACAGAAGTTTATATATTCTGTCAGAATGTCCACCCTCCTGTCCATGTCCATTTTGTTGTCCTGTGGCTCTAGTAGTACAGTCCAGTCTGTACATTCAAAACAGTCCCTGAGAGACTCACTGGTCTCTGGGGACCACTTCCTGACTGACTGGGTGGTCACAGGCAACTTTAATACACAGGGTTTGTATGTAGGCTGGAGAGAGATCAGATAATGATCTGATCTGCCAAGAGGTGGTAGGGCAGAGGCACTGTAGCCTGTAACCTTGGCATTTCCATAAAACAAATCCCGTGTCTTATTCTCCCTTGTGGGACAGTCCACATACTGAACAAAATCAGTCAGATGGGAAGAGATAGTAGTGTTGTTAAAATCCTCCGTTATTGCAATGAATGCACAAGGGTGCTGGGTCTGAATTCTAACAACAGTTTCATGAATGACGTCTGCAGTGGGATGTAAACAATAATGGTGACAATGTGTGAAAGCTCTTGTGGTACATAAAACAGTCTAAGACTGACTGCCAACAGTTCAATATCCTGACATCAGATCTTGTCTTTCTCTGTGACATGTCCAGGATGACACCATTTATAGTTTACAAGCAGGATCAATCCCCCACCTCTGCTTTTGCTGCTCGCCTTCGCGTCCCTGTCCGCTCGCACTGTAGAGAAGTCAGGTAGGTTCACACAGGAGTCAGGCACGATGTCATTCAGCTACGTCTCCGTGAAGCACATGAGACTACACTCCCTGTGGAGTCTTCGGCTTTAACTTTAACTTCAACTTTACTCAAAACTGTGGTCATCACATTAGAAAGATTAACAATCATTAACCAAATGAAAAAAAAACAAAAACCCAACACACTCAAACATGACTCAAAACAGGAGCTACTCAGACATTGCATCTTTCATGCTACACAGGTTACAGGAAATGAGTAATACAGTACAGGACTTTCATCAGCTTTGACTTTCAGCCATCCATGGCTCTGTCAGCATGTCAGCACAAGTTCTTTTTTAAGGGTAACGGCCAGTGGGGATACACCAACACTCACGTCATTAGTCCCTCCGACCAATGATGTAACCTCATCACTCACTGAATCACTCACGTGCTAAGGTTCAGCCAGAAAAGTTTGCACAAAGTTAAGCATTTATTTTAACTTTCATAAAGCAAAAGGAGTGTTTGATAAATACAGACTCTGACCTAATTTGACACATATAATATGGAGTGAGACAAACAGGGATTATACAAAGTAAATAAAACAGCCTAAACTGCAGTAAATACAAATTTGCTAAACCTCATAATGTCTATTTTTGTTAAGACTGTCAGTTGTTGATTCAGCTCAGTAGTCAAGTCCTTAAGTCACCTAATGCAAAACTACCACTGTAGTCAGTAAATATTACACTGTGTTATATTGTCTCAGCATTTGATTGCACACAAGGAGCCCTATAAACAGCAGGCCCGCTCCTGCACATGCTCAGTGCAGCCCGGCAATCACGCACAACATCTGCCGCCATCTATCAGCAAAAGATTATAGGCCGCTGGAGGAGGATTAATTTGTCGCTAATCTTACCTTAACAGTGGGAGAGGGTGGAGATCCACTTCACACTGGGCTGCTTGCACATCAGCCAACTCACAAACTCACAAACTCACACACACACACACACACACACACACACACACACACAGCCACTTCCCCAAGTTCTTACTGAGCTTTGTTTAATGAAGTTGTGCCAACATTGCTAATCACCTGTATCTCTACTTCTCTGCTCCGCTCGCATTGTTCATTTAAATCCTAATTAGGCTGCAGCACTTCAGTTTTTGTGTAGGCTAATGATAACAACCCTTTTTACACACACATAGCCATAAAGAAGTGGTGTGTGTGTGTGTGTGTGTGTGTGTGTGTGTGTGTGTGTAAAACCAATCAAGTCTGGGGCAATGATTGGCTGCAAGTGTATCCTCCTGGTTAGAGTGCTCAGTCTAATCCCCTTAATGATGATTACTAACATGATGATAATACACAAGCATTTACAGCTCCGTCAGTCCTTACCTCAGGCTCAGAGACGGAGCCAGGAGGAGAGAGACCATCAGATGTTAACTCTTAACTACATTTCTACTCCGCTTAGCTTTATCATCAGCGTGCATCATTAGAGGCTAGTACTAACAGCTCTGTGCAGCAGGAGGTAAGAGGTGTCAATCAGTATATCACAGTTTGACAATATGATTAAATTCACAGTGAAAGAGCTTTGGAAAGTGTTTCGATCATAACCGAAAGGTATTTTTGTTACATAATATTGCACTATTTAAAAAAAAAATCATGATCAGTAACCTTGGAACACGTTTAATATTGTAAAGTAAATGGTGTTTGACAAGATTTATCTTGAATAAAAATCATGAGGTCTGACTTTCTTGAATTGTGATTCTGGACATTGCACCTGCAGCCCAGTCGCCAGAAGAAATGTGGGAACTGTGCATTTCTACAATGGACATGTTACATTTAAACTAGGACTGACTCAAATGCTTCCAAGCTTGAAAGCTTTGATTGTTGCAATGGTAATCCAAAGCAGCACTAAGCTGGTTTAAATCTTATTTATCAGATCATTTTCAGTTTGTCCATGTTCACGATGAATCATCCTTATGTACTAAAGTTTGTTTTGGAGTTCCACAAGGTTCTGTGCTCGGACCAATCCTATTCACTCTATATATGCTTCCTTTAGGTAACATCATTAGCAGGGGCGATTCTAGGATCAGAGGTTTAGGGGTGCTGAGCACCCAGAGAGCTGCCCAGCCAAGCAAGATAAATTTCACTGTTTTGTACATTTTAACGCAATTTCATTCCCACATTTGTGAAAGAAAAGCACAACACTTTTTGGGAAAGTCTGTGACTAAACCATCAAATCTGATAAAGGTTATTTAAATGCTGAGCCACAGCAAAAGAGGAATGGATTGGAATCATAAAAGAAACATATCGTAACCCTAATTTCTGGGGGAAGACAACTCATTTTGATACAGCAGCTCCTCAACATACACATAAACAGTATGTATGTTTCTGGAGTAAACCAGCCCCCTATAGTGAGTACCAAAAATACCAAAAATACTAATAAGAATACTAATAAATAAAGTCCTCTCTCTGCTCCTCTCTCTCTCTTTGTACAGTCAACCAAAAGGCAAATAACCAAACAATGCGTTTTATATCTAATAAGAGATATAAACTGATACACTGATCCAACTTACAACATCATTCTAGATAGACAGACCATTTGATCTTACACTCTTACCTGAACCTGGCTCTTTTTTTTTCTTTCGAAAAAACTTATATCCATGATGAGGCTGTCTGTCTGTCTGTCTGTCTGTCTGTACACACACACACACACACACACACACAATAGGAGTTATAATGTTAATGGGCATCCAGTCAGCTAGCTAGTCAGTAGCACCTTGGCTTTAATATTAACACATGCACATGACACAACAGCTAGCTCCTCTCATTCCAATTCAAACAGAGGACAGTGTAACGTTTCCTAGCTAGAAAAAACGTCAGCTAACTCCTACCTAACAACATTAACAGTGACCTACGATTAAATGCAGCAAAAATGAGGACTGGTAATAATAATGTGTTGGTATTGAATGGTAGAAGTTAGGAAATGTGCCACATATCCTGGTTTCAGCCAGGTATTTACACCATTACTGTATATCAGCTAGCTAAATATAAATAAATAAATAAATAAAAATCTCTCACATTTTAGGGGTGTGGGATTCAAATTAGGGGTGCTTCAGCACCCCCAAAAATGGGCTAGAAACGCCTATGATCATTAGAAATCACTCTGTAAATTTCCATTGTTATGCGGATTTTACACAGTTGTATTGATAAAGCCAGAAGAAACTAATCAATTAACTAAACGTCATAATTGCCTTAAAGACAAAAAACCCTGGATGAGCACCAATTTCCTTATGTTAAGTTCAGACAAAACTGAAGTTATTGTTCGTGGCCCCAAACAACTCAGAGACTCTTTATCTGATGACATAGTTTCTCTAGATGGCATTGCTCTGGCCTCAAGCACTACCATAAGAAACCTTGGAGTAATATTTGACCAAGATTTGGCTTTTAATTCTCATATAAAACAAATCTCACGGACTGCATTTTTTCATATGCATATTATTGCGAAAATTAGACCCATCCTGACCCGAAAAGATGCAGAAAAATTGGCCCACACTTTTGTTACCTCAAGGCTGGATTACTGTAACTCCCTATTATCAGGTAGCTCTAATAAGTCTTTAAAAACTCTCCAGCTAATTCAGAATGCAGCGGCACGTGCACTAACACGAACTAAGAAACAAGATCATATTTCTCCTATTTTAGTTTCTCTACTCTGGCTCCCTGTAAAATCCAGAACTGAATTTAAAGAGGCAACAGATAGGATTCGGGTTTTTTTTTTTTTTAGCTTGGCGCCGCCTAGCATCAGCAGTGTTGCTCGCACTGTCGCAAAGACCAAATTGACCGTGGGGATCAGAGATAATCAATAAAATGTAGGCTGTAAAGCCACCACTATACCTCTATGTATATGTAGAATGAGAAGGTGTGTGGACACTATACTAAATAAATGAGTAAAGAGACCAATCAACAATTATCAGATTTATCTGAAGAAAAAAAACAAATAGTAATGCAAATAATTATACCAATTTCTTTTGGGAGGTCGTTTTTCACTTCTCTCCAAACTTTGTCCATCTGCCATTGTGCTCCTGACTCAACTATTTCATGCCCCGGCCAGTTCCTCATAAGGACCAGCTCCAGTCCCTGATTGGCTGACCAACCAGTTTGGCAATACATGACGCATTTCCTGCCGTAAAGCAGATTTTTTTCGCGAAAATTCATCCCCGGTGGCAGAAGCTTATGGCAAAGACTGCAAAGCCATTAAGTAACCTATGTAAACGCTGATAGTCTGATTTTACTGTGTATACTACCCTGTGCAACCCACATTATTTTCATAATGATATATATAGGCAAAAATGCTGTCTGTTGCTTCTTTAAAATCCTACTGTTAACTTACAAAGCTCTAATTGGTCAGGGTCCACAATATCTTAGAGAGCTCATAGTGCCATATTATCCCACCAGAACACTGCGCTCTGAGAATGCAGGGTTACTCGTGGTCCCTAAAGTTACCAAAAGTAGATCAGGAGCCAGAGCCTTCAGCTATCAGGCTCCTCTCCTGTGGAATCATCTTTCTGTTGCGGTCCGGGAGGCAGACACCGTCTCCACATTCAAGACTAGACTTAAGACTTTCCTCTTTGATAAAGCTTATAGTTAGGGCCGGCTCAGGCTTGCCTTGTACCAGCCCCTAGTTAGGGTGACTTAGGCCTAGTCTGCCGGGGGACCTCCTATAATACACCGAGCACCTTCTCGCCTTCTCTCTCTCTCTCTCTCTCTCTCTCTCTCTCTCTCTCTCTCTTTGCTAACACTCATGTCCTGTTACTGCATCTCGCTAACTCAGCCGTACTGCATGTCACTAACTCGGCTTCTTCTCTGGAGCCTTTGTGCGCCACTGTCTCGCAGGTTAACTTATATCGCAGCGGTGCCTGGATAGTGTGACGTGTGTGGTTGTGCTGCTGCCGTGGTCCTGTCTGATGCCTCCTGCTGCTGGTGTTATCATTAGTCATACTTCTACTGTTATTATACACATATGATTATTGTCACATATGTATACTATCAGATATTAATATATACTTTCAACTTATTGTACCACAATAGCCATAACTATAATTATAATTTGTTGTAAGCTACTGTCATTACCGTCTGTCCTGCATCTCTCTCCGTCTCTGTCTCTCTTTCTGTCTCATTGTGTCATACGGATTACTGTTAATTTATCATGTTGATCTGTTCTGTATGACATCTATTGCACGTCTGTCCTGGAAGAGGGATCCCTCCTCAGTTGCTCTTCCTGAGGTTTCTACCATTTTTTTCCCCCGTTACAGGGGTTTTTTGGGAAGTTTTTCCTTATCCGCTGCGAGGGTCCAAAGGACAAAGGGATGTCATATGCTGTAAAGCCCTGTGAGGCAAATTGTGATTTGTGATATTGGGCTTATAAATAAAATTGATTGATTGAAATTGAATAGTATATATTCAAAAGTATAAATTAGGGTTGTAACGGTTCACCAAATTCATGGTTCGGTTCCATACAATACAGTGGTGTCAAAGTATGATATGTTTTCAATACAAAAAAAAGGACAAAATTTCTTTGATTTTTATTTTTTTTCTCTTTTCTCTTCTCTTCTCTTCTCTCCTCTTCTCTTCTCTTGAACTATACCTGAGTGACCCATCTTCTGAGGGTATGATATGTATGAAAACATGATATGTTTTCAATACAAAAAAAAAGGACAAAATTTCCTTGATTTTTAATTTTTTTCTCTTTTCTCTTCTCTTCTCTTCTCTTCTCTTGAACTATACCTGAGTGACCCATCTTCTGAGGGGTCTTCAGCTCCTTAAACAGTGGCGGTTCTAGCCTAAATGGCATTTGAATGTTTCACATGTCTCATATCAATGTTTTAAAGTGACGTAGTAAATGAGCTGACCTTAGGCGAGATGCCTGCCAAACCACAGACCACTGCACACCACTGTTTGAGACCAAGTTGTTTTGGTGCCCTAAAGCTAACCACACATTACAGTTTCAACCTAACTGCTAAAATGATGTGAAAATATTTGTGGTTTGCAAGAACATACCATGCCAGCATTTTTCCTGGCATTTGGGTTGGGATGTGAACCTGCCTGCATACACTGTATGAACACACATACAGTGACAGCATGCTACTGTGTACTGCACATCCAACACTACCTCCTGGCACTGAATGCGAGCTCCTGTAGTCCTGCACCCTGTTCTCTGTGTACCAGCATGCTTTTTTACATTTCACCATGTTAGCTGTCAATATGTTTCTGCACCACCATCTTTAAAGCAAATTCTATTCTATTCTTTGTAGCTGGCAAATGAAGTGTATCTGAGTCAGAGAGTGCATGTGATAATACTGAAGAAGCACTGACAGAATGCAAAAGCAGCCTGAGACAAAGCTAGCACTTGACAGTCTCTAAAACACCTAAATAATAATACAAGAAACAGTGAACCAGTGAACTTCAGAGCCATCACCGAGCAGACTGAAGCATAAAGCAGAGCAGCAGATGCAGCAGGTCAGGAGGAGGCAGGGTAAAAATGAAGACCTGAGCAGTTCACATCTAGTCACTAAGCTGGCACTCTCTCTGAGAGAACCTCTACATCACCCTGCTGTGGGCTTTCATTCATTTGACATGAGGGATCCCATCACTGATGCATTATTCCTGTGCAGACACACTGCAGTAACATGTACTGGATGGATGCTACATAGATAATACACATGAAACCTGAGTCCAGTCCTGCTCTGTTTTCTTTGTACCGTATTTCCTTTTTTTTTCATTTCTCCTCTGGCTCAAACCTCAATAGACCAGAATGCAATGCAGCCACTAGAGGGATGATGTTGCACAGGCGATGGATAAATTATGGATCCCTGAAAAACATGTTTAATAAATACAGTCATTATTGTGTTAGATTCTTTGAGATAAATGTTGTTTCTGAGAAATACTGAATAATACAGTTGCAGCTTTAAAGTGATAGTTCAGGTTTTTGGACATGAAGTTGTGTGAAACGCTGACCATGTGTAGCTCTGATGTGACGGTGTCACTACTCTCAATGGGCCTCCTGCTCTGAGAAATTGCCCGTAGCTTACTGGAGAAAAAGTAGCTCTGAAGATGTACGGGGGACACGTAACCAAAAGGTTTTAAGCTACAAAAAAAGTATGCATGTGTTTTGTTAGACTATTTCAATATTTTTAAAACATCCCCGCATTACGTGAGACCTTGCTATCTATTGGGACTATTTTCTGGCCAGTATCACTCCGCCGTGCAGGCCCGCAAGACAGCACGGCAACAGAAATCAATAAGATAGTTCATCACCACACCGGTGCCTACAGGTTACATCTGTAACAGGAAACCGATGGAATTGGGAGCCGGCGATGTTTTTATTCCCACAGCTGTTCGCACCATTTTGGTGTTCCTCTGTTTACCTACAGCAGCTGACGAGGGTGTGTCGTGAGCTTGAGCCGGTGTTTGCACTGTAGTAGTAGGTATATATAGGGCTAGTACATCTTCTTCCTCACTAATAATAGCCTACTGGTTCTCTGTTGGAAACAGCCGATGAAGTTTTCGTTAGCCTTTGCTATCCTGAGCAGTTGCACGGCGTGGTGTCATCTGTCATCTCTCTTCATTCAGGTTGACTTGTTGAAGGTGATCTTAAAGTAGCTGTGCGGAACTTTACATTTTCGTTGATTATAGTGCCCCCCTTGGGTCGAAGCAGTATGACACCCACAGCCTGGTGTCGTAAAATCTCGTCTACAACCGGCAATTACCGCATGCATTTGTTTTGGAGAGCGAGAGGAAAATCGTAAAAGTGGTGTAGCTCTGAATTTCTTATAAACTGAGGACAACTGCCTGCTGTATATTTATGTTCATGGTCACGGTCACAGATAATTTTGTGGCATTTGTTGTAATGTTACTAGACAAAAGCAGTTCACATCAGCTAACATTACATTTAGCTTGCTTATAACTTCCATGTTGTCATATATTGAAGTGAAACAACATCTAACAAGTTGCAGTATATTCTCTAAATAAAAACAAAAATTGCATACCTGTCGATTAGGAAAAGGGCCAATTCGGGATCAGTTTTAAAACCTTTCAAATCTCTCAGCTCTCTCCACTTGGTGAATGCCCAACCGAGGTTTACACGCATTTGGGCTCGAGCCCTATCACTGTCCCGTTTAGCCTTCTTCTGTTCTTCTGTTCTTTTTCTTTTAGATGGTGCTCCTTCTTTATCTGCCATGACATCGAAAGTACAACCAAGTCCTTATAGATACATCTGGTAAAACTGTTATGTGTTCAGCAATGCCCGTTGCGTACCGCTTACTCGAAGAACACTCTCTGTAAACACGGCTCTTCTTCTTCTCTCAATTTATTGGCGGATCGCAAACAACTTCCAGGTGCATATCACCACCTACTGTACAAGAGACTACTCCCTACTACATGTTATTTAGCCTGTTTCTTAAATCCTACTCGTAAACACGGCTCCTTCTTCTTCTTCTGTGGTTTAATGGCTGCAGGCCACTGCGGGCGTGCCGACTTACTTCCACGTCTGGGTGCCGTATTCTGGTTTGCTGACTTCCACTGTGTCCAACCCGAGCCAGGCTACGCTAAATAGCCATATAGAGAAAGGCATTTTTGTCGTTGTTGGGTTCAAATAAATACGCGGATCTTCAAGGGGGGGTGATACGAACTAGGGACAGTTTTATGAATGGTAAAAAGTTCCGCACAGCTGCTTTAAGCAGCCAAGTAAGATAAGTGATTCACAGGGATGTGTTTATATAGACTAGTCCATACCCACTGAGTGCACAGTTGCCCACGTATAGTTTCACATGGTGTGTGTGTGGGATACAGGTCATAGAAAATTGCAGATTAAATAGTCAGCTAAACCCATTAAGAAGAGCAATGTATTCAGACAGAGGTTTTGTGAATTTGATAGTATGACTGCTTTATGGAAAGTACAGTAGTACCATTGCCAATAGTGGGATAGTTAGTGGGCTAAAACTGTACATTAGTAGTTGAGGTAGCACGTTGAAAGGCAGATAGTTCAAGTGTTTATATGTTGTATTGACTTAAAAGTGGGGTGCACTGGTAGTTCACATGGGAAAAGAATATACTAATAGTGTAATTTTTGGAAAAAGTAGCTTTGTCACCTTCTACTTATGCCAATCCTCAATGACTATGTGCAGTTTCAGATAGATTGACCATGTCAGTGAGTAGAAAAACGTGGGACAGACAGAATGACTGACTGACAGAATGACACACTGACAGTTTCCACGATTATGTACAGCATACCATACCATGACTTAATCATATGACATCTATTGCGCGTCTGTCCGTCCTGGAAGAGGGATCCCTCCTCAGTTGCTCTTCCTGAGGTTTCTACTGTTTTTCTTCCCTGTTAAAGGGGTTTTTTTGGGGAGTTTTTCCTTATCCGCTGCGAGGGTCATAAGGACAGAGGGATCTCGTATACTGTAAAGCCCTGTGAGGCAAATTGTGATTTGTGATATTGGGCTTTATAAATAAAATTGATTGATTGATTGATTGATACCAAAAATCAGAAAAAAACCCCCAAACATTTGGCCACAGGGAGAGCCACAGCGATCTGTCGCATTTTAGCCATTTTTAAGCATTTTTCTGTTGTTATAGCGCCACCCAGTTGCCAATTAGAGTTAAATGTCTCCAGTCACCTTGAGGCATCCTGCTCTACTTATCTACCAAGTTTAGTAAAAATCGATATGGCGGTTAGGCCTAGATAAGAAATTAGCTCTCTAGCGCCCCCATTTTGTTTGATCGGGTCAATAACGGAGGGGTCCCCTCAGATTATGTGTGGCCATATGCCTACAAAGTTGCATGGTGATCAGTGAAACCCTTGAGATGTTATACACCTTTATGTGATGAGCCACACCCTCCGCAATATTCATTGCCTTATAGAAGCTCAGTTTTAGTAAGTTTTCCAACTTTTGCCAAGAGGGAACTTTAGATATTGGTCCCTAGATTATGTTCACCGAGTTTCATGCAGATCATTCAAATCTGATCGATTTTTGCAGATCGATTTTAAGTGTTTTTCAAAAAAATTAAAATGGCGGAATCTATACCGGAAGTTATGGGTTTTTGAGGCAAATTTGTTCCTCATGAGGAGAGGCATCTTTGTGCAAAATTTCTTGTCTCTACGACATACGGGGCATAAGATATGCCCATTCAAAGTTTGCAATTTCAATCTGTTGCTATAGCGCCCCTCCTTTGGCCAATTAATGTAATATTGCTTCATTCGCATCCTCCAATGACCCTCTACCACTGTGCCAAATTTCACATGGATTGAACAAGTCAGTGAGGAGAAAAACGTGGAACAGACACACAGACACACACACAGACACACCCACAGACAGAGTTTTCGTCATTATATAGCAAGATATATAGAATAAGTAGGTTGAAACTTCACATACATTTAGGCTGTATCAGTCTGGCAAATTGTATTCTACGTTATGATTAAAGTTGGTCATCATGGTTTCCATAATATCGGCAGTCAAAACAAAGAATCAGGCAATGTCAGTTAGAACATTTTATGAACACCCAGTTTTTCTTGACTGGATTTGGCAGCTGGGCAGTAGCAGGACACTGCTTGAAAGAGTTTAGGAAGTAAGTAACACTGAATAAAGCAAGGATCAAAACAGGATTTTCGAAAAATGATTCCCCTTTGAATAGGGGAGGCAGTAGCTCAGTCCATAAGCACTTGGCTTGGGAACTGGAGGGTCACCTGCTCAAGTCCCTGTACAGACCAAATATAAAGCATGGACTGGTAGCTGGAGAGGTGCAGTTCACCTCCTGGGCACTGTCAAGGTGCCCTTGAGCAAGACACTGAACTCCAGCTGCTCCTGGAGGATTCTGAGGAATTTGCAGGCCAGATGAGATATATTATCCCTTCAGCGTGTTCTGGGTCTGCACCTCCTACCAGCTGGAAGTGCCCAGAACACGTCTAATGGGAGGAACCAGGAAGCATCCTGATCAGATGCCTGAACCACCTCAACTGACCCCTTTTGACATGAAGAAGATCTCTGGGGATGTCTGAGCTCCTTATGCCATGAGCCCAGCCACCCTTCAAAGGAAACTCATTTCGGCCACTTGTATCCCCAACGTCATTCTTTCGGTCAGTACCCAGAGAAAGCTTTGCCTTCTTGCTCAGTGCCCACATCACTGCAGACGCTGCGCCAAACCGCCGATCCATCTCAAGCTCCATTTTACCCTCACTTGTGGACAAGCCCCTAAGATACCTGAACTCCTTTGCTTGGCGCAGCAACTCTCTCCCAGCCCAGGGGGCAATCCACTGTTTTTCGGTAGAGAACCATGGCCTCAGACTTGGAGGTGCTGACTCTCATCCTGACTGCTTCACACTCAGCTGCAAACCGGCCCAGTTCATGCTGACATCTGACAATTCTCCATGTTATGCATGTACATGTGTTTATGTATGTGTGTGTATTTTGGGCCTATGTTTATATGACAACAGAGTGAAAAAAAAATCAATTTCCACTTGGGGATTAATAAAGAATATCTTATTATTATTATTATTATTATTATTATTATTATTATTATTATCTTCTAAAAAAGCCCACCCTGGATCCAGAGGTGTATGGAGATATATCTGTGTCTTTATTACATGCGAGAAAATAAATGATATGAGAGGGAAAAAAAATGTTTGAGAGAAAAAAAAATATTTGAGAGAAAAAGTTTTCACACTGATAGCAAAAAATAATAATATTTGAGACTAAAAAAAGTTTTGAGAGAAAGTATTTTGTCATAGAATATAAAAAAAAAATAATTTGAGATTTAAAAAATGATTTCCAAGAATTCAATTTTCAATTCAATTTTATTTATAAAGCCCAATATCACAAATCACAATTTGCCTCACAGGGCTTTACAGCATACGACATCCCTCTGTCCTTAAGACCCTCACAGCGGATAAGGAAAAACTCCCCAAAAAAAAACCCTTTAATGGGGAAAAAAAAAGGTAGAAACCTCAGGAAGAGCAACTGAGGAGGGATCCCTCTTCCAGGACGGACAGACGTGCAATAGATGTCGTACAGAACAGATCAGCATAATAAATTAACAGTAATCCATATGACACAATGAGACAGAGAGAGAGAGAGAGAGAGAGAGATGCAGGTAATGACAGTAGCTTACAACAACAAAAAAAAACTATCTCAAAAACCTTTTATTTACTCTCAAATATTATTTTTTTGCTATCAGTGTGAAAACATTTTCTCTCAAAGAAATTGTTTCTCTCAAAACATTTTTCTTCTCTCTCTCAAAACCTATGTCTTTGCTCTCGTGTCAGGATTTTGCTCTCACTGTGAAAATAATGTCATGGGCGGGGCCACGTTCCTATTGGCCAGTCTCAATCGAATTGACAGCTAGGTGAGGATCATCTTGGGAGTCGAATTCAACTGAATCATTCATCCACCATGGTGGATTCACCGGCATAGATGTATGTATGATGGACCAAACTACAGGTGTGAGAGCACCCTTAATCCCAATCACCTCACTGTGTTGGGATGGAGGCAGAGACAGAAATCTCAGAGAAAACTGTGTGGCTCAGTGCCACTAAAAGTACATGAGAACATGTATATTTGTAATTTGGGTGATCCAACCCTTCAAGTTACTGCAGGCTCATGTCCATGATGTCACCTCCCCACTTCCACATCAGCTTATTCCTAGTGTCCCAGGACCCCTGAGTCATAGCTGCCCTCTCACTGCCTGACTCAACATTGCCTCAACTAAAAAGGAAAATAATTCATACCCACTAGTCTTAAGATGGGAACCATGACCACAGACGTTCACTTGACTCTTTGTGGCTCCACTATGACATCAGCAACATGCATGATGGGTTGCCAAGCAGCACATGTGTCTGCCTGGAAAGCATGAGTCGGACAGACAGTAAAAACATGTAAAAACTCCAAGTCAGCTGATGGCTTTAAAGTTAAAAATTTTAATGCATTTGAATCCTAAAATTGGACATTTTGTTGGTAGGGAAACAGCCTTTAAGTGACCTATCTTAATCAGAATCTGGTTTATTGCCAAGTAAGTTTCTTACATACAAGGAATTGATTTTGGTGTATTGGTGCATATCAATATACATAATAAGTGAAAAATCAAGAAACATAAATATCTAAAAATGGGGTGTTCTCCACCCCATCTCTCCAGTACTTTTATTGAAAGCAAGTACAACAATAAAATATGCAAATAATATAAAGATTTACAAGAACCTCAGAGCCTTACATCAGAAGGTTGCAGTGCGATAACTGCTTGAGTAGAAGGAGGGTGACAGAGGCAATGTAGACTTAAAGGAGCTCAACGTTTTGACAGATGGTAGAAAGTCAACAAGTGATGACTAGTTATAGTCCACCCCTCCTGTGAGGCTCACACACAGTTACAGGTGGTGGAAGTGGACCAGCAGTGAAATGCGGTCAACTGTGGGTCTTAAGGTGGCCGAGCATGGAAGAAACCCAGTCACATGAGAAGCACAGACTGGGGCACCGGAACAAAACCATGAGATCACAGGACACAAACTCTGCAGGGGGAATCATGAGGATGGTGAGAGGAGAGACTTCTGTCTGAATACAGATGGTCAGAGTGGAGAGATCTGAATGAACTCACTGAACCTCCTCTCACATGCACTGTGGGACTCTCACACAACACACACTTAATGCCTTGCACCCTCCACGTCCTCACACTACACCCTGCATGTGTAGTGTGGGGAGGTGGTGTGAATGTGTGAATGGAAGCCAATGTGAACTAAGTGAAGAAGAAAAATGTGCAGGGATCAGACAGAGGTATCTGATCCCTGAGGCTTGACAGCAAGCTGACAAGTCGAGCTGTCATCTGAAAACCATCACAAGCCGGCAGGTGAGACAGGCAGGCGGACACAGAAGGCATACTGGGAGAAAAACAACAAAGCCATTTCATTCCCAACAAACTACAGAGGCAAATTATCTTTGTCTTCTCTAGGCCTCTCTGCCTGCGCACCAGGGTTTTATGCATAAAACATCTAAAGTTGGAGAGAGGCTGTGAGTTGATGAGAGGTCGTGAGTAATTGATGGGCTTTTTAGCCTGGGATCCCTTCAAGGAAAGAGAGAAAGCAGTAATGATGGCAAAAATAAGTGGGGGCTGATGGTGTTCACATGATTGGCGTTGTGTTTAAAATCTGTTTGTGGGATGAGACTCCAAAGCACAATTAGCACATTAACTTGAGTAAAGAGCTCATTCTGTGTCTATCAAAAGTTGGTGCTGCCTAGTAATTGGATATAGTCCTAAAATGTTAAGAGGATGTCCCACTTGACTACATTAATGGCTGAGGAAACATTTACTAATACGTAACACATAGACTGTATAAAAATATTGGCTGTAGCTGTCACCCTTTGGTTTGACAGATGGTCATTTTGAAGCCTGGAGGTTGACATTTTGGCCTTTGTTAACTTGTATTCGGGCAACAGGATTGTGAAAGGGTGAGGGAGACTGGGTGATGCCTAGCAGACAGCCTGTCACTAAAGTGGCCCATCCTTAATTGTGTACAACTTTAAGCCTTAATAAAATGCAAACAGATGAGTTTTATATATAAAATTCAGCGCCTCTACAGTTGTCGTGATTGTTGAAATTAGCTATAGAGGCCAAAACTGTTTTTGTACCAGGCTGTAAACATGTTTATTTCTGCTGTAGAGTTGGGTCAACTCACTTTTTAAGCCAGCCTCAAGCGGCCATTAGAGGAACTGCAGTTTTCGGCACTTAATCATTCAGCCAGGCGGCTTTACAGAGTCAAGTCATAAATCGATGCAAGAAAAAAAAAAAAACCTTTTGGGTTGCTAGGTTGTGACTATTTTAAAATTGGTCCTACAATCCATATAGGACACCAAAATAATAGACAATCTGGGATACTGATCTGATGGTGGTGCTATCAAAGTCACCCAGCTGGCCACTAATCTTGTTATGGACCTGCATTTGTATAGCGCCTTTCTAGTCATCTAGTGACCACTCAAAGCACTTTTACACTACGAGTCACATTCACCCACTCACACACACATTCATACACTGGTGGCCGAGGCTACCATACAAGGTGCCACCTGCTACTCAGTTTTAACACACTCACACAATTTGGGGTTCAGTATCTTGCTCAAGGATACTTCGACATGCAGCCTGGAGGAGCCCGGGATCGAACAGCTGATCTTTCGATTGGTGGACGACCCGCTCTACCTCTGAGCCACAGCCGCCCAGACACTGATGTTTGGTTGAATTTAAGTTGTGACGTCGGATGACCAAAATTCAATGTCAAGACAATGTCTAATGCCAACATTAACTTGATGTAGAACATTGACAACAGATTGCATTGATATTTTGTTGGTTTCAGTTGTGTTGTCAAGTAACCAAAATCCAGATTTTGTGTCAGCGTCATTTTGACATAGAATAACAGCATTTAGTCGTAGTATTGAGCACAAAACCCAACTTCTGCAAAACATCATGATGTTGTTAAGATGGCGCCCCCAGTGCAGACGCCTGTTACAGCAGCTCCTGCTCACCCCTGAGCTTTTTTTCAATTTCTTTTAATTTAACTTTCTTACTTTTTTTTTCAGTTTAGTTAGTTAGCACTTATGTTTTGTTTTGGTATGGAGATGAAAACCGCTTTCTTCATAGCGGTCTTTCTCCTATTTTTCTACAGACATGATTGTGTGCAGGGACCTGGTGTACAGCTGTGGCTCCATTGTTTACACCTGGGACCAGCTGTTAGCGGTATGTCACACTGCGGTGCGGCCCGAGGAGAGGCACAATATTCCCCCCGAGCTGCCAAGAAGGAGACACGGATGTTGCACCGGAGTGCAGCGCCAATACCGGAGGAGACGGTCATTATGTGGAACGTAAGATCACTCCCCAACAAGATGGATGAGCTGTCAGTGCTGACTCATTTTCAGAGGGAGTACCGGCAGAGCAGCGTGCTGGTGTTTGAGACATGGCTGGACATGATCGCCGGACATGATCGCCGCGCTCATCCGGCACGACAGGACAGCGGACAGTGGTAAGAGGAAAAGAGGAGGGCTGGCTGTGTTTGTGAATGATAGATGGTGTAACTCTGAGCACATCATTATCAAGGAACAGCATTGCTGCAGGGACATTGAGCTGCTGGCTGTTGGCATAAAACCTTATTATCTACCCAGGGAGTTTTCTCATGTCATTATGTTAGCAGTGTATGTCCCCCCATCTGCTAAAGCTGAGTCTGCTTGTGACATTCTCCACTTCGTTATGAGTAGGCTGCAGACACAGCACCCTCAGGCCCTCCTTCTGATCTCTGGGGACTTCAACCACGCCTGTCCATTCACCACCCTACCCACCCTTACCCAGTATGTTTCCTGCCACATCAGAGACAATAAAACACTGGATTTATTTAATGCCAACACCAAGGAGGCATACCAGTCATCCCCCATGCCCCCCTTGGAAAAGCTGATCACAACCTGGTTCATCTTCTGCCTGTCTACAAACCTCTGGTACAGAGGGAACCAGCAACCACCCACACTGTGAAGAGGTGGTCTGATAAGGCCGAGGAGGCCCAGAGGGACTGCTTCAAGACCACTGTATGGGAGGTACTCAGCGATTCGCATGGGGAGGACACTGACAGTCTGACATCATGTGTTACGGATGACATAAACTTCTGTGTGGAAAGCACCATACCAACCAGGAATATACGCTGCTTCTCCAACACCAAACCCTGGATTACTCCAGATATAAAAGCTCTCCTGAAGGAGAAGTAGAGAGTTTTTAACTCTGGAACCAAGGAGGAGCTGAAGGCCGTGCAGAAGGAGCTACGGAGAAATATCAGGCAGGGAAAGAAAGGATATAAAAAGAAGATGGAGGAACAGCTGCAGCAGAGCGATGTCTGGAGAGGTCTGAAAACCATCTCAGGACACAAACAACCAGACTCCCAGGCCTAGTTTTTAAGTTTTCAAAATTTTACATTTTTAATCTCACACTTTATCCCTGACTGCTGTAACACTGGAACCTCTCAATTGTGGGATCAATAAAGGTGTATCTTATCTTATCTTATCTTAATCTTATCTTTTCTAAAGTAGTTAGACATTTAAAATATCATCAGCCCAATTTTCATTTCAACCAAAATTGAAAGTCGATCCCACATAAAAGTCCAGTGTCTTTGAGATATCATATTGATGTCCAGTGCGAGCTGGGCAGTTGATCACAAAAGTTCTTACAACTCACCATCAAGCACTTGTCAGGAAAATTCATTTAAAATCACTTGCCACTCCCATGGTGGCATTGGAGATACAGTGGTGGGATCATTATAGTATACATTGTCAAGAAACCCTGAATGTCTGTACAAAATGTGGTACTGATAAATCTAGAAGATGTTGAGATATTTCACAAGAGAAATGAAAACTTTAATCAAGTGGGTGCCCTTCAGAAAAGGTCAAGGGATCACCCAAAGCTACCAGGATCCATCCTCTGAGGAACATGAATGAATGTACGAATTCCCATGCATCTCATAGTAGTCAACATATTTCAGTCTGAACCAAAGTGGTAGAGCAACTGACACTGACACCATCCTTAGAGGCATGCCGTTAGCATGGCTAAAAACATGTTAGTTGATTATTTAAGTGTAAAGGCTAATTCTTTAACATGGAAATAGTAGTTTGACAGAGAGTATCCTTGAGCAGCAATATGAGTTAACCAATATAAAACAGTCAGGTGATGACTGTTTCAATCAAACTTTATTTGTATAGCACTTTTCATACATTAAAAATGCAGCACAAAGTGCTTCACAGAATAAAAACAAACAAAAATAACACATACATATTGAAAACCCGCCCCTCCCACCCCCACATATAAACACACACACACACACACACACACACAGTCAATATAGTCAATAACATGGCTGGGCACCGAGGAACCAGGTGAGGAAAGAACCACCTATGGGGAGCCATCCACACTGAGAGGCGCTACAGCCCACAGCCACAGGGAGCGCCGCCACAGAGACCACCCCGACCAGACAGACCGGGGTGGACTCCACACATGGTGTGGAGATTAGGAAAAATTAAAGAGTTAAAAATTAAAATAATATTAATAATAATAATAAATAAATAAATAAATTAAGATTTAGAGACTAAAATGCATAGAGATTTAAAAATAAATAATTTAAAAGCATTAGAAAGTAAAAAGAACATATAATAGAAGAATTAAAAGAGTAAAATAAATCAGTTAAAAGCTAAATTAAAAAGGTGAGTCTTGAGCCTCCTTTTAAAAACATCAACAGTCTCTGCAGTCCTGATGCTCTCCGGCAGGCTGTTCCATAAGTGAGGGCCACAATGGCTGAATGCAGCCTCCCCGTGGGTTTTTGCTCTAACTCTTGGAACAATTAAAAGGCAGGTGCCGGAGGACCTCAGGATCCGCGAGGGTTGATATGATAAAAGCAGGTCAGATAAATAAGATGGCCCAAGACTGTTAAGACATTTAAAAACTAATAAAAGAACCTTAAAATCGATCCTGAAACACACGGGGAACCAATGCAACGATTGTAAAACTGGTGAAATGTGCTCCCGCCCTCTGGTCCTCGTCAGCACTCGTGCGGCTGAGTTTTGGAGTAGCTGCAGATTAGAGATGGTCTTTGTGGGAAGACCAGACAGCAGGGCATTACAGTAATCTAAACGACAAGAGATAAAAGCATGCATCAGCACCTCCGTGTTAGCCTGAGAGAGAAACGGGCGGACTCTGGCTATATTCTTAAGATGATAAAAACCTGTCTTTGTTACGGTTTTGATGTGTGGAATAAAATTAAGCTCAGAGTCAAAAATGACGCCCAGGTTCTTTACACATTGTGAAGGTTAAAATCTTGTAGTTTTGGTAAAAGTTTCTCTCTCTGGCCTTCAGGACCAATAATTAAAACCTCTGTTTTGTCCTGGTTGAGCTGTAGGAAATTCACTGCCATCCATAACTTGATATCTAAAATACAGTTAAAAAGGGTATCAATTGGCCCTGTGTCATCAGGAGACACGGCGATGTACAGCTGTGTGTCATCTGCGTAACTGTGGAAGCTGATGCCGTGCCTCCTGATGACGTCCCCAAGGGGAAGCTTGTATAGATTAAAAAGAATTGGACCTAAAAGTGACCCTTGGGGCACCCCACACCTAATTTCATGCGTTCTGGAGGAACATGTATCCATACTTACAAAGAAACAACGACCTGTGAGATAAGAGCTGAACCAGTTAAAAACAGTACCAGAGAGGCCCACCAGGTTTCTGAGTCTGTTTAATAAAATGTGGTGATCTACTGTATCAAAGGCGGCGCTTAGATCCAGTAGTACCAAGACTGTGAGTTTTTGTGAATCAACATTCAACCTGATATCATTTAAAGTCCTTAAAAGGGCTGTCTCGGTACTGTGGTTCATCCTAAAACCAGACTGATATTTCTCTGAAATACTGTTTCTTTTTAAAAAATCATTTACTTGGTTAAAAACCAGTTTTTCTAAAATCTTACTTAAAAATGGTAAGTTGGATACAGGTTGGTAATTATTAAAAATGTTGGGATCTAAATTACTCTTCTTCAGAAGGGGCTTCACCACCGCCGTTTTGAAGGCAGCGGGGAAGACACCCGTCTGAAGAGAGTAATTCACTATATTTGAAATCTGTTCCTCAAAGAATCCATAAAATGTCTTTAAAAGTGATGTGGGAATCGGATCTAAAAGGCAAGTTGTTGGGTTACCTGGGAGAAAACTCAACCAAGTGTCCTTGCATCAACCAGGACAAAACTCTCCAGTGTTTCCTCAGGTAAAAGCAATGATCCAGGTGTGTTAAAAATTACATTCCGTTGGGATAAAAGACTGGACCTGATATCATCGATTTTACTTCTGAGGTGGTCTGCAAAGTCCTCGCAGAGGGCATCTGTTGATATGTTGGATGGTTTATTAAAATTGGTGCTGGTTAAAAGATCGAAGGTGGTGAAAAGAAATTTGGGGTTGTTTTTATGATCGGAAATGAGTTTTGAAAAGTGGGATATTCTTGCCTGTTTGACTGTTTTATTGTAGGTTTTGAGTTGTTTGGGTAATATTTCAAAATGAACTGTCAATTTGGATTTTCTCCACCTCCTCTCTGCACTCCTGCATTTTCTTTTCAGTCTTTTGATGTTATCATTTCTCCACAGGGGTGTAGGTTTTGTTTTTCTGATTTTGGTTAAAAGTGGAGCCACTGAGTCATGTGTTGACTTTAATTTACTGTTAAAATTGTCCACAATAAAATCACAGGGTGCAGGTAAAATTTCAGCAGGAGTGCTCTGTAAAATCTGGATAAAATTTGCAGCCACTTCAGAAGTTAGGTAGCGTTTCCTCACCGTTCTCACCGGGGCCTCCTGATGGCTAAAACTGGTGATGTTAAAATACACACAGTAGTGGTCAGACACAGCCAGGTCAACAACAGAGGACACACCAGTGGACAGGCCATAGGTTATGACCAGGTCCAGGGTGTGTCCTCTGTTGTGAGTCGGCTGTGTGACGTGCTGTTTAAAATCTATGCAGGTTAAAAGGTTTAAAAATTCTCTGGACATTGGATCCGAGGTATTATCAACATGTAAATTAAAATCACCAGTTATTAAAATTCTGTTATAGGTGGTGTGTATGATTGTTAATAGTTCTGAAAAATCAGTGATAAAAGAGGTGGAATGGTGGGGTGGTCTGTAAACTGTGATACAAAGAATAGGAGGGCTGCCAAAAACAAAGGCATGATACTCAAATGATGAGTAGCTGTTAAAAGAAACTTCAGTAGAGTGCAGCGAATTTTTAGTGACTGAAGCAGTTCCGCCTCCTTTTTTACCCCCCCCCCCCCCCCCCTAGTAGAAAATAAAAAATTAAAATTTGGTGGGCAGGCCTCGGTGAGAACAACAGGTGCGTCAGTGCCAAGCCATGTCTCTGTTAAAAGAATACTGTCCAACTTGTTATCTAAAATCAGGTCATTTATGATAAAAGTTTTATTTAAAAGAGAGTGCACGTTCAGTACAGCCAGGTTAATGTCTGTGCCGAATGTGCGCTCATCATCACAATGTGGTGAGTGTGGAGCAGGTGTGAGGGGAACTAAGTTTTTGGGGGTGCTATTGGTCCATGGTGAAGTTGTTCTGTTAAATCTGTTTGAAATTCTGACTGGGATGGATGTGGATGTGGGAGTGGGTTGGGGATGAACCAAAGAGGAAACCAGGGGGGCGTGTGCTTCCAATGTACGTCAGTCACATGGGGCACACTGAACAGCGTGCTGAATGTTAGCCGCTAACATGCGGCTGCCCAGCCTGCTCGGGTGAAGCCCGTCAGCCCTGAAAAAAGAGGACCGGTTCCAAAATAAGTTAAAATTGTCGATAAAAGTGAATCCATAGGTGCTACAGGCAGCCTGGACCCATGAATTGAGGGAGAGTAGCCGACTGAAGCGTTCTGCCCCGCGGGACAGTGTTGGCAGTGGACCGCTGATAAAGACCGACTTATCACAGTTTTTTAAAAGGTTAAAAAGAGCAACAAAATCCATTTTTGTCTGCTCTGATTGCCGGCGGGCCGTGTCATTTGAGCCCAAATGGAAAATCAGCCGATTTATGGAGGAAGGGAGTGAATGAAGCAGTTCTGGAAGTTTGTCAACGATGACCGGAACTGTGGCTCCAGGAAGGCAGTGAGTTGTGGCGTTGAAAAAACGAATATTCCTGATGATGCTGTCTCCAAACAACACGGTGGAAGGAGTGAAGAGAGGACGAAGAGGAACACGATGGGGACTGGGGGACTCACATGAGGCAGGTGGACGGTCCATGCTGCGTGACCGGGGGGGCAGGAGCGGCGGCGACTCGGCGGTCCCGGTCCCGGCCCCGGCAGGAGCAGCGCCATCCCGGCTGTGGAAGAGGAGTCCCCCGGAGCGTCTCCGTACAGCTTCCTTTAGGAGCCTCCGACGCGCAGCGGAATCCGATGTCCGGGATGGGAGTCGATGGTCGGGTCCTGCAGCCGCGGCACTACGGTCCACAGGTGCCAGCGAGGAAGACGCGGATCCATCCGTGCAGGGCGCTGCAGGTGTACCACCGGCCGGCGGAGAGGGAGCCACAGCACCGTTAGACGCCGAGGCCGACTCCTCCAAGCGGGGAGCGGCTGGAACAGCACCGGTCGGCGGGGAAGGAGCCGCAGCGGCAGCGTCTGCAGTGCCAGCGTCTGGATCTCCGTCCGATGCCAGGGCGCTGTAGCGGTTTGACAGGCTGAGGCGAGACCCAAGACCACCGACGACTCGGTGTTGAGCTGGAGGACGGTGGAGGCCAAGCGCTGCGGATCCCAGTGCACCGTGTCCTGGAGGGCCGCCGTGAGTGAGGCGATCTGGAGCGACTGTTCATGAGCCACCTCCTGGAGGGCGGTCAGCATGGAGGATTTGATGTTTAGCTCACCAGAGAGCCGGCGAATGTCCTCTTTCAGGTCAGAAATGTTTTTGTCTGCTTTTACAAGCTGGGGGTCCACATCGGTGTGCATAGGCCTAGATGTAGCCATATATAGGCTATGCTGGCGGAAGTTTTCCCACCTGTCAAGCAGGCCGTGTCTGGCTGTTAAAACCCCTAATGCTTGGACATCCAGTGATTAAAATAACGTCCGATTAAATGAGATAAATAAAAACAAAAATAAAAACAACTGATGTCCAAGCAGATATCTTAAAAGTCACTCCAAAGCTAAAATAAATCAGTTTAAAATCGCGGGTTAGGGAGAGCACAGACAGGCAGCTACAGACGCCGACTAATGTTGACTGATATTTGCAAATGTATATTAACACAATAAAAGATAACATTTCTGAAATGTCTCTATCTTTGAATTAAAGCCTTAATGATAGCATTATTATCTTTAATAATCCCCTTTACCCTCTGCCTGTAATCATCTCCTCAAAGCAGACAGCCACCCTATTCAAATGATCTAATTGTGGAATGAGACTCTATATCTAAATATTCATCAGAAGGTCACCTTCAGTCTTCCGCTGAGAAAGCTGTTCTTTACACAGAGAATATTAATGAATAAACACAGCACTAAAATGCCTGGGCGTGATTTTTTTCTCCACCAGCATTTAGAAAAATTATTTTTCCTGAAGTTTGCTGTGAAGCTGGAGGCATAAAGCCTGAGGAAATCTGAGAAATACAGCTACTAATGCATTTACATTCCATTCAAGCATCTCAATTATACAGTGTCTGGAGAGTTTAATGGTAAGTGCAATCTTAGAGAAGCCTTCCATTTTGAAAATCACAAACCCACAGTAAAGAGGCCAAGGATCAGAACTGCAGGGTGCTGATAAGAGATATAGGGAATACAGCTGAATATGTCCTTGGTTTATTTTGCCAGGTAGTGCCACATGAAGACGGATGAGTCAGACACAAGCTAAGAAAGAGTGGACGTGAAGTGATTCTTGAAGAGATGAGTTATCAATTCAAGCTGAACATACGGAACAACTGCAGTTGCTCAGAAGAAGAACGAGGCCCGGTGGAGCGATGCCCCAGCTGCTGCAGGTGAGGGAGGGCTGTGTTCACGCTAACAGCCAGGTTCAGAGAGGGTTCTGGGCCAAACTGTGCCAGGAAGTAAGGTTGCAGCTCCAGCAAAGGCCTGACACACTGGAGAACCCACCCCTCACACACTCATACTGATAGATAATCAATGTGTGCTGGCCGACATGCTGCAGGAGTTCTTTCAGGATAAAGTGTTGTGATCTACTTCTCAGTGAGACCACTTTCTCTCACTCTGCCTTGTACTTCTCCTTAAGTTAGTGGTCTACATTGCCCAGAATAAGTTTTGATAACTGCCAGAGAAATGGTGCAAAAGCTGTTTGATTCAGATGAGAAGATCAATACTGTTGTGTCTGTATAGCCTGCTAGCAATTAGCCTCACTTAGCATGAAGACTGAATGCAGGGGCGAACAGTTAACCAGACTATGTCTGAAGATCAAAATAGCTGAGTAAAACTACATTAAGTTAAGCAATTACTACATTATATCTTTTTTGTTCCATAAATACACAAACAGAATTGTAAATTGCAGTTGTGTTTTTCATGGGCTAGCTGTTTTCCCTGCATTGTGTCTTGCACTAAGCTAACCTAGCAAACACTGAGATGTTAAAGCCTCAGTGTGTAAAAATGGTGAGTAACAGTGACATCAGTGGTCAAATTCTAGATTGCAGGGCTCACTCGCTCGTTCACTCACTCGCTCACCCCTCCCGTTGGGTAAGTGACGGTGGCCTCGTAGGACAGAAAGCCTTGCGCAGACAGAGATGGCATCATCCACGAGTTTTTCAAGTTTTTCAGGAGTAGGCCTATCTAGCGATGAGGTGAATATTTATGTAGGAATCTAAACCATGTTACGATATTGTAGTGGCCCTGCAGTAAATGTTCTGTTATAATGTCAATGTTCTGTGAGTTAATGGCATGTTTGGGATTGAATGAGTATAGGTATGGGGGTGGGGTGCGAGTGTGACGGGGATGGGAGCTGTGTGAGTGCGTGTGCTGGTGTGTGTATGAGCAAGCTGGAGGAGAGAGCAGGAGTGCACAGTTGGAGTTACAGCTAAGGTCTTGTTTGTTGGTTGTTTTGGCGTAGTTACGGCCAACAGTAACCTGTACTGTTCAGTAATAAACGGTGGTTTGCTGAATAACTGCGTCAGCTTACCAGTGAGATATAGGTTATCTGTGAGATATAACGTTATGTTAGGAGTGTTTTATTTCTAATTGTTTTGTTTGTTTAACACGAGCAAACATTAGCACAGTAATGCTAAAATAACACGTTTTATGTGATAGTCACGGCACAGTGCGGCAAATATAGGTTGGTACGATTATAATATATGCGTCTCCAGAGCGTTCTTCCACAGGAGTTTTTTCCACCTGGAGTAAGCAACGCCGATATTCACTCGCGTTTTGTCCCATCCTCGCTTGTCTGATCTTTTTCTTTTATTTGGTGGCGTGGTTTCCCTCTTACAGGGCAAAACGTGTGTGGTCCTCCATTTAAAGTGCGACAATCATAAAAGTACAGCAAAGCAGGTTCACGCAGAAGCGCCCCGGATTGAGCTTCACCTTCTCTGTCTCCAGTGACGGCAAGTTCTAGGAAAACGCAAAAGGCGAAGCGCGTATATCCCTTTCGGCCACTGTATTCAAATATGGCGACGCAAGAAGGCAGCCTCCAGCTGCCTGTGTATATATAGAGGAATCATTCTAAGCCTATGAGAAAGCTTCCATTTGTATGTGAATTGCATTACACTTTAGTAAATATATATTTATGAAAGCAATAGTTGATATTTGCTAATAAACAACCACGTAAATTACACATTGTAACTTTAAATGGCCAATTTTAAACATTCTATCAAGACTACCCATTATGATTCAAACATAGTTCCAAAATGAAAACTGTACCAACGTCCGCAACATTACCTGACCGTTCGCTCTTCCTGAGCTTCCTAGCATTGTCAAAATATGGCATTAAACCAAATACTAAACTAATGTTGACCCACACAGGGTCTGAACCCAATTCTCATGAGTGAAAGCCTTGTGCTTGACCCATTCATCCACCATGACTTCCTATTTATGTGGACTTTATTGCTCTTTATGCAACATCACCTGGCACAAACCCCTGAAGGCTATTTCTCCCATGTGCGATCAACGACATCAGCTCTTACAAACACCACAGACGTGAAATGATAAGACAGGAATATAATTTATACATTGACATAAACAGCATAAACGTCTGTTTTTTGTTTGTTTTTTTAAAAAGGGCATTGAGTAATACTAGTCTTAGGATGTGGAGTAGCCGATCATGGTCATTTCAATAAATCAATAAATCCTTTGGCCAGAAAAAAATGGTAGAAACCTCAGGAAGAGCAACTGAAGAGGGATCCCTCTTCCAGGATGGACAGACGTGCAACCACACCAAACCATTTCACAAACAAACATGTAAAATTGTCAATAAATAAATAAAATTAAAATTGTCAAATAAATGTTATATAAAAACTAGGATTGTTTTGTGAGGTCACAGGGACCTTGACCTTAGACTACCAGATTTTACTCAGTTCATTCTTGAATCCAAGTGGACAGCTGTGCCAAATTTAAGGAAATTCCCTTAAGATGTTCTGAGATATTGCATTCACAAGAATGAGGCAGACAAGGTCATAGTGACCTTGACCTTTGACCACTAAATTCTACTCACTTCATTCTTAAGTCCAAGTGGACGTTTGTGCCAAATTTGAAGAAATTCCCACCAGGGGTTCTACATTTATTGCGATATACACAATTAGAGTTACAACAGTCGTTGGCAATGAAAATCTTCATTCAGCCTCAGGCTCCCTCCAACAATGCTCAATAAATATCTATAAAAAAAGAAAATCATGCAAGTAAAAACAAACTCTGGATGCAAGACATATAATAGTGCAAGTTAAAATAGAGGACTAAAATATAAACATAAATAAAATTTAGTTATTTGCAACTGATGTAGCTGCATTGCATTTTGATAAATTTCCTGCTCAGTGTCTAGACAGGCTGTTACTCGCCCCTAATGATAATAAAACGACATATTCACGCTGTAAATCCTTTTACTCTGCTGAAACATTTTCAGCTATTAAATATTGCAATCTCTGGAACCATCATGACCACGTGTTTACATGAAGCCAGTTGCATGCCACCCAAAAACAAAATGGGTGAAAAATATCTGCTTTAACAGTGTTGGCGTGTTTAAGGGTGGATTTCCCATCAGCAACACGGGAAGAAAGGTAGTGCCTGCATGCAGAGAATAAAAATGAGTAACCACAACTAACATCACAGCTATCATAAATCATAACAGTAAGCCTTGATGATTTAAGGAACATATTTTTACTGCACAATTTGTAACTTCTATCAACACCCTGACTAGTTTCATTTGCACCTGCTGCAGGGATGTATGTGCAACACAGCTTAGCAGGATCCAAACACAGCTGGGGCCTGGCAGAGAGTTGTTTCCCTTTGCGCGGACTGAAAACATGCAGCAGGTGCAGGACGAACATAACGGAGAAAGAAAGAGATTCAATATGCTGAAAGCTGCTATTAAGCCATCTGAATATATTTGCATGGTATCATGAATAAAAGCACTTAGCTGTGTGTCTATGATGACTAATCACCAGGGCCCTGTTCTCTGAGACAATCTGATTGGATTGTTGATGGTTAATGATGGTGGATACAGTTACTGGTGGGCACATAGTGGCTTTAAAGCTGCTCTTATAAATATCTGTATAATAGCAATGGATGAAATGACTATTCCTGATGTTAAAACTGTTACTCATGGTGACAAACTGAGACAAAATGTTCACCTATAGCTCTACACAGCATTTAAGCTGCTGTCATGGGGTTGTTTCATGCAGCAGTTGCTATTAGTGAAAAGCTCTGATACACCCACTGTACCCTACCTGCTCAGTAGCAAGCAGCAGACAGGCTCAGTTAGAGACTAGCTGGTGAACATAGCACAACATTTAGCAGCTAAAGAGACAGACATTTCCCTCTGGAGTTGGTTGAAACCAAAAGCAGAGCAAAAAGGAGAGTGAATATTGCACTTACATTCATCAGATGGACACAAACGAAATAAAAAATGACACGTTCCCCTCACACCTTCACATATTAAAAGATGGATGACATGAAAGCTCCTCAAAAGTCAGCTAAAACATCTGGATTGCCCCCTTAGGGCAGGCCATACTCAAAAATGTTTTTAAATCAATTAAGAGGGGTGTTCAAATCATGTATTTTGGTGTGTAGAAGACAAATCTGAATTTAATTTTTAATTCTGATAACCCTAACCTACATCAATTTGCAGTTGATTATTTTTAAATTTTGGGTTATTTTGCTATTCTTCTGGAATGTTTGAATTGTATTTGTGATACCATCTAGCTCAGAAATAGTAAGAAAATTACTATTTTGAGGAGGTTTATCAAGTGAAACATTAAATTTTATATGATTAGAAGAAATTCTGGAGGGAAAAAGTCTTCTACCTCATAAGAGCCACCTGACAGTTATACAGTTATACTAGAAGTGATGTTCCAGTAAGTGTGTGAGTTTGTGTTAACGCAAAAAAAAAGGAACAGAGCTAGGGAAACACTTAAATAATTTGATGTTTGCATTCTCACTCATTCAAATTGCTGACTGAGGGACTGAGTGAGAATTGCATTTTAATTCCATATTGCGTTGAGTTGTGCAGTAGTTTAAAAAATGGCTCATGTTAAAACAAGGTCGAAATCAAGCTCTCATTTGAGTATTCTTGTTGGCAACGGGCGGGAGCTGTTGGTGTCTGAACTGCCAACTGTGAGGGATATCCTGAGGTATGGCATCTACTTGAGGGAACAAAGTGAAGATGACCGGAGGAACTACCCAGTGGATCAGCTGGTGGGTGACATCTACCCTGCTCCGATTTGTCAGTGGAGTAAAGCTAATGCTCTTTTCAAGCCGCCTGTTATCAATGAAAAGGTGACCATCATGTCCAAGCTCAAGGACGTCTGGAATCAGGCAGTGAAGTTTTCTCTTGGGAAGGGCAAACTTGATGCAAAAGATAGGTTCATGCTCAAGTTAGACAAGTTATTTGATATTTTGACTTGCAAGTGTCAGATAACCAATTGTAAGGAAGAAGGCTGTGAGGGCTGTGTGAACCAAGCCCACATTAACCGTTCCTGCAGCAGAGAGAAAAAGATTCCTGTTAAGGAGCTTGCCTACATCAAGGGCCAGAAAGAGAAGGTTGGAAGTAAAGGTCCCCACCAAATGGGGGGCCCTGATCTGCCAGAGCACAGGAGACAGGTGAAGAAATTGGAAAGACAGGGGATGGAAAAGAAGGGAGAGGAAAGGAGGAGGAGCAAGGAGGAAAATTCTGCAGCAGCAGAGAAGGCAGTCAAGAAGGACATTGAGAGATTTTTGGCAGATGGTGATGAGGATCTGGAAGTGGAGAGAAGTGGTGCTGAAGATGAGTTTGTCCTGAAACTGACCCTGAACCTGCAGCTTCAGTGAAGGTACAGAAAAACTATGATGAGATTCCAAACATAGCCCTTGATAGTGTAAGGTATGGCATAGGGCTGAGGCCAACTGCAGCCATAGCAACTGCAGCCCTGATTGATGCGGGAATCATCACAGAAGACGACACAAGTAAAGTGATTGATAAGAACAAGGTCAAGAGAGCACAGGAGAAGTTGATGAGAGAGCTGGGAGAAGAGTTTGAGGAAAAGTGCAGGAAGGAGGGTGGGATCTCCTGTATCCTCTTTGATGGGCGGATTGACCTGAACAATGTGATGATGGAGGCTGAGGGCAGTGTCCAGTCTTTTCCTGCAAAGATCAAGGAAGAACACTATAGTGTCGTTAGTGAGTCAGGCAGCAACTATCTGTTCCATTTCACTCCAGAGAAAGCAAGTAAAGAGGAGTCACATGCAGAGAAGATTGCTAAGGTCCTGTTTGCCTGGCTGAAAGAGCAGGGTTTTGATAAGACCTTGACCATTGGAGGAGACTCAACAAATGTCAACACTGGTGTGAAAGCTGGAGTCATGCGCAAGCTGGAGCTGCACATTGGGAGAAAGCTGGTCTGGTTGGTGTGCAACCTGCACACTGGTGAACTTCCCCTATGCCATCTCATTGTTGCCCTTGATGGCCCTACTCTGTCAGACAACAAATTATCTGGGACAATAGGAAAACTCCTTTATTCTGTTACAGAATTGGATATCAATCCAAACTTCCCCCAGATCTCTGTTGGCCCACCACTGATCAAGCTGTGACAAGGTCATTTAAGATCTCTCAACTGACCAACACTATGGGTATAAAATTGTCTGTGCAGTCAGGGATGGAGTGCTTCCTGCAAGGCTAGCTCTGTTGGAGATAGGACCAGTGAACCACAGCCGTTGGCTCACCACAGCGAATGGACTTCTCAGGCTCTGGGTGTCAAAGCACGGACTTAAAGGAAAGAACCTGAAGAATCTGCGATTCATTGTGGAATTTATCATTGGAGTGTACTATCCATGTTGGTTGAAAGTGAAGGTCAATCACTCCTGGATCGAAGGGCCTAGGCACATCCTGTTTCAGCTGGACTGCCTCAAGTCCCAGAGGAAGGAGGTGCTGGACATTGTGATGCCAACTGTGAAAAGATCTGCTTGGTATGCCCACAGTGAAGCCCTCATCCAGACACTGTTGTGCTCTGAGGATCAGAAGGAGAGGATTGATGGGGTGGAGAGAATCCTGGCTATCAGGGGAGACGGGGACCCAGACACTCAGTTGGGGGACTCCTCTGTCAGGACCAGAAGGACACCTGACATCAACTGTGATGCTTCCACCATTGGTGACTTGATCAGCTGGTCAGAGGGTGTATCAGAGCCACCTCTCACCTGCTCCCTAAGCACTTCAGAGGTGAAGAACTTCATCAACACCCCCATGAAGGTGCCCAAATGGCCTTGCCACACAGAGGGTTGTGAAAATGGTGACTGAGGCTTCTGCCAAATACTTCTCACAGGAAGAGAGGGATGGAGGGATCAGGGCTCAAGAGACCAGCAGGAGCAAAAATGAATCAAAGCAGGACTTGTGCAACCTGACAATGTTCATGCATTAACCTGTTAATAAATATGGAAATTTGAATTGGATTTGTCCATTGATTTCCCTAACATCTTCTTATATCTTACAAAGGGTTTCAAAAGGGTAGAGTTAGTTATTTAAATACAAAATTGATGTAGGTTAGAGTTATCCAGTTAAAAAAATAAACTCATATTTGAATTCCTCATTAAAAAATACATAATTTAGACACCCCTCATGTTAGGATTTCCTTTAGATTCAAGTTTTCACATGAGTATGGCCCGCCCTATTGCCCCCTGGTGACTGGCTGCAGTATAGGTCATAAACCCCGCCCCCCATGTTAGTGGACGGGATGTGGGCCGAACTAAAAACTTCAAGTAAATCAATTCAATTCAATTCAATTCAGTTTAAGAACAAATCAAATAAATGTTTTCCAAAGATGTTTTCTGTCATTTTAGGTCATTCTTATCATGCTGCTGTATGTTAGAGTGTTTGTTTTTTCTGATAAGTTTGTTTTTAATTAGTTATTCATTGCTTTAAAAAGTTAACAAAAATTTGGGTACCACTGGTCAAAATTTCTTTTACTGTGAATAGTTAAGTGAGTAGAAGATAAACTGATCTCCAAGATCATTGAATTGTTTTTGTTTTGTACAATTTCAGAGTGAAGAATAGGAAAGGAGCACCATGCAAAAGTTTGTGAATCCCAAGACATTTGGATTCAGTTAAATTCCAGCAAATTCTGTAAGCAAACTTCACACTATCTGTAAAAAAAGCTGAAGATGAAGAGAGGATGGCTTCTACAACAGGCCACTGATCCTTAGCTGGGGCCTGTATCACGAAGCGAGATCAACCTTTCCTGGGTTACCCAGACCTATCCTGGGTTGACTAACCCTAACAATGGCAATCAGGATAATCGGTATCACAACGCTGGATATCAACTCGGTAACTCAACCCAGGGTTGCTTTATCAAGAGCCGTGAACGCGCACACAGCAGACCAATCACAATCATGAGAGAAGCGCAGTGTCACTGAGCGTGACTGAGCGTCCTCACAGAGCGCTGTACGTGAGGAAAAAAAAGTATTTCTCGTGAGGATCAGAGATTAATTCTACTAAAACATGAGGAGGGGAAAAGCAACATTACGGAAAAGGCCAACACCGTGGCAGCTGCAGGAGGAGGAAACATGCGTGGCAACGCATAACAGGATGAATAATGTTTAGTTTTAGTTTAGATTAGTTTATTTGCACACAATGTTAAAAACAGACAGTACAAAATTTACAAGATTAAAAAAAAGAAAAGTGCCGGAGAGGTTAGAAGCCACTAAAGGCTTATCAAAGAAATTCCTCTGTCAAAACATCAATGAAATCACATAATAGAGAAGAAGAAAAACGGGTCATTAAAGAAGAAACAGAGGAGGAGAGAGGGAAAAATCAAGACAAAACAAGGTGGCAAATAAAATAATGTGTAGGTTAAATTACTCATCACTGGTTCAAGTAGCTACAGTACCTGTACCTGTACATCTGACACTGATCACACCCTTGAATCCCATGAAATCAATGCTGCGCAGATGAATTGGTGTATTACAATTATCGTCTAACATCATTGCGCCTGATAAATTGGTCTTCTTTGTCATAACGTTATATATGCTACAATAAAGCTTAAAGCTGACGTCACAATTAAATCATATCAACACCAAATTGATAGTCTGAATAAAATCATCCTGATATTGAGCTGTGTTAGAAATTAACAGCTGTGCAAAAATATACCTAGTCTCCCTCTTTAAAAAACAAAAAAGAAAATCCCTCAAACACCATGAAGTGTAGACATGATAGGCTACTTTCCACATTTCCAGCAGCAAAGCTGTCAATTAGGCTCATTATCTTTAACAGGGATCATTTCCTCCAACAAAAAAAAATGTTGGCACTAATTAATGGTGCTATTAAGTGTCCGCAAATTATCAATTTCTTTCTTATGAAGGGGTGGGATGAAATTTCGACTTCTTTCCACTCCTTTTTGAACAATCTTTTCATTGTCTGTTGTTGTTGCTTTCTTTTCTTTTTAAATGTTCAAAATAAACTTTCAAATCAAAATCAATCAAATTAATTAAACTCCCCGTCATGACTGGGCTGCATTTCTGTCAGTGGAGTCATTTTTTCCGAACAGCTGATTGGCCAGTGGGTGGTGCTTTTTATAGGATCAGATTCAACCCTGAACGGAGCAGGATAGCCGTTCAGAGTAAGTTACCATGGTGATCTACCCCGATAAGAACTGAACTGGCTTCGTGAGACCGAAAACCCAGGGTTAACCCTGAAGTTACCTCGCTAAGACATTAATCCTGCTTCGTGATACAGGCCCCTGGTTCCAAAGTATTGTTTAGAAGCTGTGATACTTGCCAAAGGGGGCGCTACTAAGTACTGACTGCGCAGGGTGCCCAAACTTTTGCTTCAGGTCTTTTTCCTTTTTTGTTATTTTGAAACTGTAAAAAAAAATGAAATTAAAAAAGAAATCTTGCTTAAAATATTAAGGAAATGTGTTATCTTCAACTTTTTACCTTTTGGAAATCAGGTCATCTTTTACTTGCTTAGCTTTACGAAGTAAGTGAAATTTTGACTTTGGGTGCCCAAACTTTTACATGCCACTGTATGTGTGTAATCGGTATGTTTGCAATCAGTGGTGTTGCTCGTGATTGGCAGACTGGTGTACAGGCAGGAACTTGACATTGCAGTGATTGCTTCAGAGATTCTGGCCCTAAATGATGTCACCAGTGCAAGATGGCAGTGGCTGTATCCATGTTAGCTTGGTTTCGTTAAACCAGATCTGAAAACAGGCCCCTATTGGTTAAAGCTTTTAACAAAGTGCCTGTCTGATTTTCTAACCACTATTTTCCTCAACTTTGCAACGTCAGAATTGGAACGCAGTGTCTGACAATTTTTTGTAACTTTCTGGACAGAAAGATTCTTACAAATTCCCTATTTTGTGCAGTGATTGTCACGGTGTTAGGCCGGCCTTTCACTTTTGCCTTAAGACATGCCAGCACTTTGCACAATTTTACGGTTTGTTGAAAACACACTGAAGCCGTTACTTTCTGCATTTCGGTTCAAAGTCACATTCATTATCATTATTACTATCAGCAGGAGATAAAATGAGCCTGGACACTGACACCAGTTTGGCTATCAAGTAAAAAAAAAAAAAAAAAAAGAGAGAGACAATTTGAGCCTGATGGGCTGAAACTGCATCTTGAAATGTGATTCCACTTTTAAAGCCCCTGTCAGATCAATCTAAATCTCTTTTTGGACACTCACTTTCCCTCCTAAGAATTGATGTCCTACGCAGCTACTTCCAGGCTCCTTTTCCCTGTTATGGATGATGAATTTATGAACATCAATACCTGTGTGATGTTTAAAACACTCGTGTTTATCTGTTTGAAGCCTCTCTGCATTGCTTTTGTTATTTTCACTGGGGCCGCCCATGCTAAAAATACACGCCTTTCTGTTACTGAGACACTTTGAATAAACGCGTCTGGCAAACGCAGCTCCAAAGCTGCTACAAAGCAATTTATTGTTGCAATTTATACGGCTGCAAAATGATTCATGACTACCCATGCAGGCCCTGACCACAACCAAGCAGGAAACCTTGTTGTTACACACTGATGACTGGAATCAGGACACCTGTGCTGTGTTCATAACACAGCAGGGAGGGACACCTTCCAGCAGTCAGATACTGTTGCTAAATGCTCCTGACACTGTTGCTGCTGAACCAGTTCACTGGGTCAGATTCAAATACGGGATGAGAGGGGTCACCGCTGGAATACAGACACACACACACACGCACACACACACCCACACGCACGCACACACACACACACACACAAGGTTTACCTTCCTAGAATGAGCCTAACTGACCTCTCTGTGGAACGCATCCACTCACAGGGAGTGGTTGTGCAGCTGGGATGACAGGGAGGATGGGGGGTGGGATGGGCTTGACTGTGTTTGGTCTACAGTATTTCTTCACTATTAATTTCTGTGATGAGAGATGAGAAGTGCAGGTGAAGGCACAAAAATGGCCTTTTTTGTGGCTGGTGGATGGGTCAAATTTACCCCAGACTTTCACCCAGGACTGAGCTGCTGTTTGCTTCCCTCGTAAATGTTGAGCCAAACCATGATGTGTGTGTTTCTAAACCCAACCACAAGTAAAATGAGGTGTTTGACCTGTGTTGTAAGCATGGGCGTAGCGGACGCGGGGTACACGTGGGACATGTGCCTCGCTCTTCCTGTATCTGTGCCCTTTGTCCCTCGCACTTTTTACAGCCGTTACAACCGTTCAATTCATTTTCAACATGTGGTAACGTGTTTTTCTGAGCCATCTTTAAATGCATCATGAGTAGGCGGCCCCAGGTGGCATACACATGCTGTCGTGTTGTGATATGAATCAATCGCACAGACGAGACGTGTGCTGCTGGGCAGTGCTGCTGTGTGTTAATGTAAGTTATGTTCATAACTATGGATCTATGAGACTGAACGATGACCGTCACCATGGTCTTTACACTGAATGATGCCATCTCCTAACCTATCTGTGAGACCATAATAACAACAAAGTCATGTGACTGACCTTAGAGGCTGGCCCAAAGGCTATAAAAGCATCCGGTGACAAATGCCTCTTCCTCTTGCCTGGAACGCCTCAGCCCATTCCGAGCAACAAGACATGGTGACGGTCATCATTCGGTCTCATAGATCCATAGTTATGGACATAACTTATGATCTGTTTCGACCTCACTTCTGACCTTCACCATGGTCTTTACACTGGATGACTCATACCAACACTGTCGCGAGGAACGGAGGAGTCCAACACCTCCCCAACCTGCTCAGTGGCTGACATGAGAACCAAGTGCCTCAGATGTCACATTGACTCTATAAAACCTGGCAAACGTGCATGGGTGGCAGCTGCACAAATGTCATCAACAGCAACTCCCCTAAGAGCTGCCCATGAAGTGGCCACACTGCATGTGGAGTGGGCCACCAGACTGCCAGGGATTGGAAAACCATGGCTGGAGTAAGCATGAGAGATTGCCTCCACCAACCAATGGGACAGAGACTGCTTGGACAACGGTCGGCCCAACTTCTTTACACCATAACACACATACAGCTGAGTGTGCTCCTGTTGCAGTGACCGAGTATGCTCAACATAAGCCTTCAATGCTCTGACTGGACACAAAGTATCAAGAGCAACACCCCCTTGGTAGGCAGGATCAGGTCGAAATGCATTTATTTCAATTGCCTGATTCACAGCCTGAGGACTTACCACCTTAGGGAGGAAAAAGGGGTTTGGCCATAGGGACACCCCTGCATTGTCTGCTTTCCACCTTAAACATTCCTCACTCATGGATAGTACATGTAGCTCACTGACCCTCTTGGCAGATCATATAGCCAGGAGGAAGGCAGTCTTGTGTGACAGAAGCTTCCATGGGGTGTTTCCCTACAGAAAGACATAACATACATACATACATACATACATATACATAAAGATATAGCAGCAGAGTAAACCCTCAAAGTGCTGGCTGCCCTACCTGCATCAAGCAGTGACTGGAGGAAAAGCAGCACCGAAGCCAATGAACAGGTGACAGGATCCAAACCCTTATCATGACACCATGACTCAAACAACTTCCATCTTTGATTGTAATTAGCGCATGTGAAGGGTGCTCTGGCATTGCCTATAGTCTCCAGGACAGCCTCACTCAGTCCCTGAGTGATGAGCTGAGAAAAGGCCAAGCCCACAACTGCATGACAGCTGGCTTGGGATACCAGATTTGCCCCTCCGCCTGAGAAAGAAGGTCGGCCCTGAGGGGCAAAGGACAGGGTTGACTGTGGACCAGGTGAAGAAGGGCTGGAAACCAATGTCTCCTTGGCCACCGTGGGGCCACCAACAGAACCTTGTAACTCCCCTGTGTGACTCTGTCCAACACATGGGGAATCAATGACAGTGTGGGAAAAGCCTACAGTAACCCTTCCGGCCACTCGTGAGACAAAGCATCCAGGCCCAAAGGACCGCTTGGATGCCTCAGGGAAACCCACCATTGGCAGTGAGCTGTCTCTCGTGACGCAAACAGATCTACCAGGGCTATGCCAAAGTGAGCCTACAAGCTTGCCACCACCTCCAGGTGCAGTCTCCACTCCCCTGGGAGAGGCCTGGTCCTGGACAGAAGATCTGCTGCCAGATTCAGTACTCCTGGCAGATACATGGCACTGAGTGAGGCCAGGCATGGAAAGGCCCAAGACAGAAGACTCTGTGCAGTTTTGAGTCAACGCAGAGACTTCGTGCCCCCCTGATGGTTGATGTTGTATACAGTGGAGGAACTGTCCGTCCTCACCAGAACATGCCTGCCACAAATGAATGGAAGAAATGCCCTGAGAGCCAGGCACACTGCCCTCAGCTCCAGCACATAAATATGTTCTGTGTCCCAAGGTGGTTCCCAGACACCTCTCACTGTTCTGCCCTCCCAGACTGCTCCCCAGCCTGTTCTGGAGGCATTCGTGGACAGTAGTGACCTTGTTGACGGCAGAATGCCCAGTGGAACCCCCTGCGTGCAGTCCTAATATGGATGCAGAGCTCTCTCTTTTTTTTTTTTGATTAAAGATATTTTCTTTGGGCGTTTTTGCCTTTAATTGATAGGACAGATAAGTGTGAAGGGGGGAGAGAGAGATAGGGAATGACATGCAGCAAAGGGCCACAGGCTGGAGTCAAACCCGGGCTGCTGCGGCAACAGCCTTGTACATAGGGCGCTTTCTCTATTCACTAAGCCACCGAAGCCCCGACGCAGAGCTCTCTGACAAGACTGAGTCACTCTGAGTTTCACATGCCTGTCCCTCCATGGATGAAGGTTGACAGCATTCAACCACTGCTGTAGAGCATGGGCTTTGAGCAGGCCCAGCAGAATCACCACCACCGCTGCTGATATCAGCTCCAGCCGTCTCTGAAACTGCACCAACTCCAGGCGTCAGCCCAGATTAAAGATGCGCATCGCTGCCAGCAGACTCGCTACCCTCTGAGGGGTAGGAGATGCCCTCATGGTTACAGAATTCAGGCAAAGCCCCAGGAAGACTGTCTCCTGCCGTGGTTCGAAGTTGCTCTTCTCCAAGTTCACCTTGAAGCCGAGTAACTGGACATGGGACAGGACCTTCTCGGTATCTCATATACCTGCTCGTAAGATGGAGCACAGATCAGCCAGTCGTCCAGCTACGGGAGGATCTCTAAGCCTGCATTCTGGAGTGGCATCAGAGCGGCTGCTACCACCCTGGTAAAGACCCTCGGAGAGGGAGAGACCAAATGGAAGGACCTTGAATTCATACACCTGTCCCTGAAAGGTGAACCGGAGAAACTGCTAGTGTTCCCGACAAATGGGAACGTGAAAGTAGGCGTCCTTGATATTGATAGTGGTGAACCACTCCCCTCGTTCTATCAAGCATTTTGAAAGGCAGTATGTATGTATGTATGTAAGCGTTTAGGGGCCTGAGATCTAGGACAGGACAAAGTCCACCATCTTTCTTTGGAACCAGGAAATATGGTGAATAAAAGCCAGTGTGCTGTTCTCTGGGACCCACTTTCACAATTGCGTCCTTCTGAAGGAGTGTTGTGATCTCGTCGGACAGGACTTTTGCCTGGACTGGATCCTTTACAGATGTCATGAGGACCCTGGAAAAAAGTGGGGGACGCCGTCGTAATTGAATTCTGTAACCCCTTGCGATTGTTGCCAGCACCCAAGGGTCTGAGATTTCCTTCTCCCAGCTGTCAAGGCGTAGCTGGGAGTGAATCCCGGTGGTTGTCCCAACATCCCTATGCAGAAGCCCCCTGGACCCTTGGGGGGGGGGGGGGGGGGCTCCTTTGGAAGGCCCCTCTTGACAGAGGACGAGGCTGAAACCTCTGCTGTTGCTGATGCGACCCTCCATCAGCACCTCTAAAACCCTGGCCACCTGAGCTCTGATGCCTGCCACGTGTCCAAGACTCCCTGCAACCCCAAGCAGACTGATATTGGTGCTGCTGGGCCATAGACCTCTGTCGTGTCACCACAGTGCGACTGAATTGCACACACTCCCACGAATGCAGAGACCGCTCCGCTTTATCGAGCACACTCTGAGAATCTGTATGAAAGACTCTTCCCGGCACCACAGGCAAAGTAGTCAGCTCCTTCCTGATATTCTCAGGGAGGGTCGGGTGAGCCAACCAAATCTGTCTGCGACTCATCATAGCCGAAGACATCCCAAAACCCACATCATGAGTAAGCCTAGAGTGTGCAGACAGGGCCGCATCTATCAGGGCTTTGGTGTCCGGGTCACCTGCAGCAGCCTTCCTCCTGAGAGCTGCCATGAGAACGGCAACCACATTCCCTGACCTAGCTGCCCTAGCCGCTGCATTATACGTCCTACAGACCAAGCGGTCTGTTTTGTCACACTCCTTTCAAGGACAGCAAGGACTGACTGACAGTCTATCTCAGCCAGGGGAGGTAAAGCTGCCATCTCCCTCTCTCTTTGGCCCCGCTTTCTCTTACTACGCCCATGGGACTGCTATAGTCTGCGCTTGTGTGTCGCCCAGAACTACGCTCCCACTCACCACCAGGGGAGGAAACTGCTTTCCCAGTATGGGAAGATTGCTGCACTAGTCTAGCACAACAGGTCCTTTTTTCATAAGGTTAATCAACTGCCGCTGGACATGGACTTTCCACATCATCCAATACATGTGCCTTACCTGGGGCGTTGGTGGCTTAGTGGGTAAAGCAGGCGCCCAATGTACAAAAATACCCCAAAATATGTGCCTTACCTAAACATGAAGGTACGCTCACGGTGGCCATCATGCAGGTCCAAAGCTGTGCCACAAAAACAACATACCTGAGGAGCCATGGTGTTGTCAGCAATATGTCCAATCCCGCCCACTGCAAACAGCGGCCAATGGGAATAATTTACAAGTCCACTTAATGCAATCAAATTAAATTCACCCACTCCTTGTAGGCAGACGTACGAGGGGTGTAACCAATCAATCCCACCACTGCGCACAGTGGCCTTATCTGCTCAAGCAGCAGGACATGAAACTCAAATTATCACTCCTACATACAGTGTACCAGAAGGAAAACTAAGGAAAAAACAAAAACACCTCAACTGCAAAACAGCAGGAGGGAAATAACTATACAATCTCAGAACTCAAGATTTTTATTGAATGTAATTCATACAACTTAAATTATCCAAGCTATTATTTGCTTCCAAAATTAACTCACCAGTCTGGTACGTGAACGTACAGGGGAAAATAAAGAAAATAACCTGCAAAAATTGCACAAACTTAAATTTATTGGATTTATATGTTCTTCGAAACACTCCAGTCAAAAAAATCATCAATTTAAATGACTTACCCAACACCAACAGGCTGTGGGAGCAATTCACCGTCATCAGGTGATATCACTTAACCTTACCTGCAAACGAACTTAAGTTAACACAAACGTAGCGGAGATGCAACTTGGCACCCCGCCAAAAGCAACAATACAAGCAAATATCAAAGGAAAACCATTGAAAATCTTCAGGGACACAAGGCACCTGCACAATAATGTGACGGATTATGGTCTCCTAACAGACACAACTTACCAGTCTCAGATGAGGCAAGAAAGGCAAAGAGGAAGAGGCATTTGTAACCAGATGCTTTATAACCTTTGGGCCAGCCTCTAAGGTCAGTCACATGACTTTGTTGTTATTATGGTCTCGCAAATAGGTTAGGAGATGGCATCATTCAGTGTAAAGACCGTGGTGATGATCAGAAGTGAGGTCGAAATAGATTTATGTTCAGCAAACCAGCCAGCAAGAAGCAAAACAAACCTTGTAAGTTGAGTAATGCTATTGCATGTACATAATGTTAGCTAAATGATGACTAATTAATAGATGCCAATATATCAGGCCAATATATCAATATAAGTTAAGCTAGATAACAAGAATACTAATGTTATTGTTACCTATGTTAAATCGCTTGCTAGCTAGTTTCATACTAGGAATAAACCCACTCCTCCTTAATTTCTGCACAGAACTTGTGCTCACTATTGCTTTGCACATATTTTTTTAATCTTTATAGCCACATTAGAAAGAGCAGGGTCAGAGAGGAGACAGTGGACCAGAGGCCAGCAAAGATGATCATGCAGGGTCTTCACAGGTGAGGAGAGATTCTAACTGGCCGAGAGAAAATATCTATAGCATAAAAGTGACTTTGAGGTTAATTTCCACAGCAGTTTCACTACTACTATTCCTAATTCTATTTCAAAATTTTGCTTTCCACATATGTTTTTTTAATCTTTATTGCCACAATAGAAAGAGCAGGGTCAAGGAGGAGACAGTGGACCAGAGACCAGCAAGGATGATCATGCAGGGTCTTCACAGGTGAGAAGAGAATATAACTGGCTGAGAAAAAATATCTATAGCATAAAATGGACGTTGCGATTAATTCCCTCAACTGGCCTCTGCAGATAATTTGGCTCCCGGTAAAAAAAGTTTCAGCTGATTGCAATCTGCAGAGCTCACCGCTAGATTTCACTAAATCTTACACACTGTTCCTTTAAAATTACTGGCCAAATTGATATTAAACTTGCTGTGATATTCATGGTCACAGAGGATGGATTCTCATACAGTCCTAAGTACTTCTTCCACTTGTATACAATGAATCTATTGAACAGATTAAAATGAATTTTGCAGTTGCTTCCCAGGGGAAGAGCTTAATTTAATCTGAATTATCTTGTGGTTTTAGCTCTAGCGCCACCCTCAGGACAAGCATTATCACTTTAATAACATTTCTGTCTCTAGGGGCCACTAGTGGGGTGTGAGGCTTTAATTCATTTTTTTTCTTTGTCTATCTGGTTCTTTAATGGCCAACATGTAATATTTAACAGTACTGGATTGTATCTGTGTTCCCAGATCTCAACACCCTGCAGCACTTTGCACCCCACTGTGACACACACATACACATACACATGCACGTGCACAGCTCCTGTTTATTGCCGTGATTCAGTCCAGTTTGTTTGTGTCCCCCTGTGCGTGGTTTGATGTAAGATACTGCTTGGTGTCCTGCAGAGATTATCTGCTGTGCTGTGACATATCCAAGGCAAAGCAGGGGCTTTCAAAAGCAAGTGCACATGTGCACACACAGTAACACACAAGCCTCTACATGTCCAGCATGCAGACCCATTCAAGTTCCAGCAATTTGGCTTTTTGAATCATCTTATGTGCCAGTATTCACTATCTTTAATTTGGAGCATTTTCTTGGCAGGACATGAATCAAAAGCAGACTTGAGAGTTGCCCTCAGAAATTTCATCTTTTGGAAGAGCTTCCTAAATAGCATTTAAATGATTCTGAGATACTCAACCCCTCCATTACAGCTGCATCTGTAACTTTCCCAACACTGGCGTCCTCTCCAGTGGAGAGAGGTAATTGAAGTACTGGAATACTGGAACTGAGGCAAAGATGTTGGATTCGTTGTGTGGAGGCCTGCTGTTTGAATCAGCCACTGCAACACTTGCAAAATTGCACCGAGCTATAGTGACATGTGATATTGCAGGGTCTTAAGCTGTTGATTTAGGTGCATGAAAATATAAACACAGCGTGGAGCTCCTCACTGTGCTGGCTCTGTCCCTAACTGAATATATTGTCACTACCAGCCACCACAGGTTTGATCTGAAGAGCAGCTGATGTGCTGACGTATTGCGGTAAGCGAGTTGTGTCACTTCCGGTGTTTATGTGACAGCGTCTCTGTACTGCTCTGGTGAATTCTAGTAGCCTGCTTTCTCACTTCAGTTGCTGTAACGTTGCTTTAACATCTACTTCAAGTCTTAACCCACACTGGTTCTGTTTAAGCACTTATAGCTCTCCTCCTTTCTACGACTTTCTCGCTAATCTCTTAGCTGTTGTTTGCACGTTACTAGCCTTGGTAGCTACATTAGCTTTACAGTTAGCGATAGCTTCTCCCTCTGCTCTCTCTTGCTCGGTGTGCCAAATGTTCAGTTATGCCTCTGCCTCCTTTAGCGATAGTGGTAATTGTAATAAGTGTAGCTTATTTGCTGTGTTGGAGGGGAGGCTTAGTGAATTAGAAGCGCGGCTCCGCACCATGGAAAACCATTCAGTAGCTGCGGTAGTTAGCCAGCCCCCTGTAGCCGGTGCGGAGCCACATAGTATAGCCTTAGCCTCTGCTAGCTGTCCTCCGGTAACTCCCGTTCAGCCGGGAGGTTGGGTTACAGTTCGCCAGAAGCACAGCTCCAAGCCGAAGCCCACGGCTCACCACCAGCCTGTTCACGTTTCCAACCGCTTTTCCCCACTCAGCGACACACCCGCTGAGGATACAACTCTGGTTATTGGCAGCTCTATTCTGAAACGTGAAGTTAGCAACACCAGCGGCCATAGTCAAATGTATTCCTGGGGCCAGAGCGGGCGACATTGAATCTAATTTAAAACTGCTGGCTAAAGCTAAACGTAGATTCAGTAAGACTGTTATTCACGTCGGCGGCAATGACACCCGGTTACGCCAATCAGAGGTCACTAAAATTAATATTGCCTCGGTGTGTGAATATGCAAAAACGATGTCGGACTCCGTAGTTTTCTCTGGACCCCTCCCAAATCTGACCAGTGATGACATGTTTAGCCGCATGTCATCATTTAATCGCTGGCTGTCCAGGTGGTGTCCAGCAAACGATGTGGGTTTCGTTAATAATTGGCAAACTTTCTGGGGAAAACCTGGTCTTATTAGGAGAGACGGCATTCATCCCACTTTGGATGGAGCTGCTCTCATTTCTAGGAACCTGGCAAACTTTATTAGTAAATCAAAACCCTGACAACCCAGAGTTGAGACCAGGACTCGGAGACGCAGTCCTATACGCCTCTCTGAGCTTCTAGTTCAGTTACCCAGCCATAGTTTTCATAGTTTTATACAAACGGTGTCTGTCTCCCGACCACCTAAATTATTTAAATCTAAAATTAAACAAAGAGGAGTTGTGCATAACAACCTCATAAAAATTAAAACCTCTTCTGTGACAGAAAGACAAAACAGGAGAATTAAATGCGGACTGTTAAATATCAGGTCTCTATTGTCTACAGCAGTGTTAGTAAACGAATTAATTATCAGATAATCATATTGATTTACTCAGTCTCACTGAAACCTGGCTGTGTCCAGATGAATATGTTAGTCTAAATGAATCCACTCCTCCCAGTCATAATAATACCCACATTCCTCGAGGCAGCAGCCCGAGGAGGGGGAGTTGCAGCCATTTTTAACTCTAGTCTGTTAATCAGCCCTAAACCTAAACTAGATTATAATTCCTTTGAAAGCCTCGTTCTTAGTCTTTTACATCCGACCTGGAAAACCTCGCAGCCACTTTTATTTGTTATAGTGTACCGTGCTCCTGGCCCGTATTCTGAATTTGTATCTGAATTCTCAGAGTTTTTATACAGTTTAGTTCTTAAATCAGATAAAGTTATTGTTGTAGGCGATTTTAACATTTATGTCGACGTTGATAATGACTCCCTGGTTACTGCGTTTATCTCATTATTAGACTCCATTGGCTTCAGTCAGGGTGTACATGAACCCACTCATTGTTTTAACCATACCCTCGATCTAGTTCTGACGTATGGAATTGAAATTGATAACCTAAAAGTCTTTCCACAGAATCCCTCGCTATCGGATCATTATCTGATTACTTTTGATTTCTTTTTACTCGATTACACGCCACTCAGCAACAGTTACTATACTAGATGTTTATCAGATAGTGCTGTCGCAAAATTTAAGGAAATGCTTCCTCCGTCGTTAAATTCAATACCAAGTCCCTCAGTAACAGAGGTTTCCTGTACCGACTTTGATCATTTTGTCGATAGCGCCGTAGGCTCGCTGCGAACAACACTTGACTCTGTAGCTCCTCTTAAAAAGAAGTTAAAAAAAGCAAAGAAAGTTCGCTCCTTGGTATAACTCTCAAACCCGTAAGTTAAAACAAATATTGCTAAAATCTGAAAGGAATTGGCGATTAACCAAACTGGAAGAATCTCGTTTAATCTGGACAGACAGTCTTAAAACTTATAAGAGGGGCCTCCGCAATGCCAGAGCAAACTATTACTCAGCATTAATAGAAGACAATAAGAACAACCCCAGGTTTCTTTTCAGCACTGTCGCCAGGCTGACTGAGAGTCAAAGCTCTATTGAGCCTTGTATTCCTTTAGTCCTTAGCAGTAATGATTTTATGACCTTTTTTTAGGACAAAATTCTAACTATTAGAGGCAAAATTCATGACCTCCTGTCCTCAGACAGTACCTATCTAACCTCAAACATAGCTGTAAAACCTAATATATATTTAGATTGCTTCTCCCCAATTTCTCTTCAAGAATTGACCGCAGTGATTTCTTCATCTAAATCATCAACGTGTCTCTTAGACCCCATCCCAACTAGGCTACTTAAGGAGGTCTTTCCTTTAGTTAATACTCATATATTAGATATGATCAATATATCCTTATAAACAGGCTATGTACCACAGTCTTTTAAGGTAGCTGTAATTAAACCTCTACTAAAAAAGCCCACCCTGGATCCAGAGGTGTTAGCCAACTATAGATCAATATCTAATCTTCCCTTTATGTCAAAGATCCTTGAGAAAGTAGTCGCAGACCAGCTGTGTGATTTTCTCCATGATAATAATTTATTTGAAGAATTTCAGTCAGGATTTAGAGTGCATCATAGCACTGAGACAGCACTAGTTAAAATTACAAATGACCTTCTGATTGCTTCAGACAAAGGACTTGTCTCTGTACTTGTTTTATTAGATCTTAGTGCTGCGTTTGACACAATTGACCATCAAATTCTACTGCAGAGACTGGATCACTTAATTGGCCTAAAAGGTTCTGCACTAAGCTGTCTTAAATCTTATTTATCTGATCGTTTTCAGTTTGTTGACGTTCATAATGAATCATCCTTACGTACCAAAGTTTGTTTTGGAGTTCCGCAAGGTTCTGTGCTCGGACCAATCCTATTTACTCTATATATGCTTCCTTTAGGTAACATCATTAGAAATCACTCTATAAATTTCCATTGTTATGCGGATGATACTCAGTTGTATTTATCGATGAAGCCAGAAGAAAGTAATCAATTAACTAAACTCCATAACTGCCTTAAAGACATAAAAACTTGGATGAGCACCAATTTCCTGATGTTAAATTCAGACAAAACTGAAGTTATTGTTCTTGGCCCCAAACAACTCAGAGACTCTTTATCTGATGACATAGTTTCTCTAGATGGCATTGCTCTGGCCTCTAGCACTACCGTAAGAAACCTCTGAGTAATATTTGATCAAGATTTGTCTTTTAATTCTCATTTAAAACAAACCTCATGGACTGCATTTTTTCATCTGCGTAATATTGCGAAAATTAGGCCTATCCTGACCCGAAAAGATGCAGAAAAATTGGTCCACGCTTTTGTTACCTCTAGGCTGGATTACTGTAACTCTCTATTATCAGGTAGCTCTAGTAAGTCCTTAAAAACTCTCCAGCTAATTCAGAATGCAGCAGCACGTGTACTAACAGGAGCTAAGAAACGTGATCATATTTCTCCTGTTTTAGCTTCTCTGCACTGGCTCCCTGTAAAATCCAGAATCGAATTTAAAATCCTACTGTTAACTTATAAAGCTCTAAATGATCAAGCTCCGTCATATCTTAGAGAGCTCATAGTGCCATATTATCCCACCAGAACACTGCGCTCTGAGAACGCAGGGTTACTCGTGGTCCCTAAAGTCTCCAAAAGTAGATCAGGAGCCAGAGCCTTCAGCTATCAGGCTCCTCTCCTGTGGAATCATCTTCCTGTTACGGTCCAGGAGGCAGACACCATCTCCACATTTAAGACTAGACTTAAGACTTTCCTCTTTGATAAAGCTTATAGTTAGGGCTGGCTCAGGCTTGCCCTGTACCAGCCCCTAGTTAGGCTGACTTAGGCCTAGTCTGCCGGAGGACCCCCCTATAATACACCGGGCACCTTCTCTCCTTCTCTCTCTCTCTCTCTCTCTCTCTCTCATATTATATTACTGCATCTTGCTAACTAGGCCATTCTGGATATCACTAACTCGGCTTCTTCTCCGGAGCCTTTGTGCTCCACTGTCTCTCAGATTAACTCATATCGCAGCGGTGCCTGGACAGCGTGACGTGTGTGGTTGTGTTGCTGCCGTGGTCCTGCCAGAAGCCTCCTGCTGCTGCTGCTGTCATCATTAGTCATACTTCTACTGTTATTATACACATATGACTATTGTCACACATGTATACTGCCAGATATTAATACATACTATAATATTATTACTTTCAATAATGTTGTTGTAAGCTACTGTCATTACCTGTATCTCTCTCTCTCTCTCTCTCTCTCTCTCTCTCTCTCTCTCTCTCTCTCTCTCTCTCTCTGTCTCATTGTGTCATGTGGATTACTGTTAATTTGTTATGCTGATCTGTTCTGTATGACATCTATTGCACGTATGTCCGTCCTGGAAGAGGGATCCCTCCTCAGTTGCTCTTCCTGAGGTTTCTACCGTTTTTTTTTTCCCCGTTAAAGGGGTTTTTTTGGGGGGAGTTTTTCCTTATCCGCTGCGAGGGTCATAAGGACAGAGGGATGTCGTATGCTGTAAAGCCCTGTGAGGCAAATTGTGATTTGTGATATTGGGCTTTATAAATAAAATTGATTGATTGATTGAAGAGCTCTCACAGTCTAATCACCACTGCTCTGCAGCATGTAAAGGATCTGCTCATAGCAAATGTGCTGTTTTATGAGTTTTAGAATATTCTAGATCGATATATTAAAGCTTTATTAAAATGTACTCTGGATACAAGTATAAGTCTTGGCTATCAAGATGATAGTATGGCCCAACAACCCTACTGTTTATACTGGGAAAGAACCTACAGAAGTCCAGATTTGCAAAGCTGTACCTGAACCACCATTCACAAATATCTCTTAGTTAAAGGTCCTGTATTAGACAATCAGAGCATTAATACAGCAGCAAACCATTGAGATATAGTGGAGAAATGGTATCCTGAACACAGAATTAAGTCACGCTAGCTAATCGCTACCACTCTGCACTGCGCTCACGCAGTGGTTAACACTGATATAGGGATGGCATTATCGTGCACCCACCCTCCGGTCCTCCACACACACACACACACACACACACACACACCAGTACAGTAAGTTCGGTGAGTACTGTAATGTTGCTGTTGTTAGCATTGTTTATGCTGTTGGCACCGTTGCTCCGCCACCTCCATGTTGAGAGCCATGTGTAGACAATCCCGGCTCAGACTGTGAAATATACAATCTTAATGTTGCATACAGCTCCTTCAATTCTTGAGTCGATACATTTCTGTAAAAACAGACCTGACTGTACCCATATCCACACTGTAAACCCCAACCCATCATGACACATTTTAATGTAAAGTCAAATTGACATAAAACATTTATGTTCACTTGATACAAAAATTCATCCTTTGTAAGCTTGACATCATTTGAACGATACATGATGACAAGTTGAGTTAATGAATTGGGGTTTAGATTGCATGAAAAATTGGCTCGGGGCAATCTTCTAAGGCCACATCCACACATGCATTTTCATTTCAAAACTGGGCATGCATGCTGGGTGTAAACAGGAAGCAGATTATCTACGCTGTGGTTGGTTGCTTAGTTACAGAAAATACTATGAAGATGGTGACAAGTAGGACCAGAGATTTCTTTGCTTGGACGGACAACAAGGTGGAACTGTTACTGAAAGGAATGCATGAGTAAAGGAAAAGAAAACAGATTTGGAGTTGTTAGAAAGCAAATACAGCAACAGAGCTGTACGGCTAGGAGCAGTATCCATTGCTGGAGATAGCCATAGCAGTGGGAAGAGCATACCCACACAAGAAGAATGAAATTACAAAAGGTATGTAGACCGAGCTATATTGTTCTGGACTGACATGTTGTGACAGATAAGATACCCCTCTGGAAGTGATCGTGGGTGTCAGTGGGTTCATCCCAATATCCCTCCTCCTCCTATTCAAGATCACTTGACCCAGAAATTGATCGAGACTCACCATCTTGTAGGACATCTCAATTCGTTAAATGCACCCAGAGGAGATAGAAACAAATCAGTAAACCTGCAAGTCATAAAACCAAAACAATGAACTGAAAGACGCTAAAATGCTTCACAGAGCTAAGGGGAACTGAGTATTTATTGTGGGACTGTTGCTAGACCCAGTTTTAATACTATCCGGTCCTCAGTTCAGGGTTACACAAAGCCCTAAAGGTTGTCTAAAAGTGGATTTAGAAGAATAAATAACTGAAAGTAAAAGCAAATTGAAAATAAAAGGCTTTATAGTAAATAAGCACATAGGAGGACACACATGGGCATAACAAGTGCACACACACACACACAGATTAATTTCTCTGCTCTTGTGGCAAACAATGGGGAACATGGCTGCTGAGCCTGTCCCCGCTGTGCCCGAGGGTCTTGCTGAAAAAAGTAGACACAGCTTCCCTCCCTGGACAGAATCAAACTCTTTCTTTACTGATAAAATTGCTGTAGGTGTTATTAAATTACCGTGAGAGTGCAAAGACTTTTGCTCAGCCTTTGAGACACTCATTGCTTAATTTGAAAAGTATCTTCCCAGGAGATAGCTGATCCATCACAGTGAACATTATGTTGCCTTTAGTTTTTAGCAAAAACATATTCGACAAACCAAAGTACATCATTTCCATTAGCAAACATACACTTTGGAATAATGCTGCTGTTACTGTCACTTTTATAGTGCATGGCAAGAGATTGTTAATTGTCTGATGGAAGAAACACTTTGTCTGGATCCCCACCAGCATTTAATCAATTGTTCCTTGGCAAACAGCCTAACTATTCCCCAGTAAGCATAAAAAATCCTTTCATCAATTTTGCAAACATCCTGCTGACAGACCAACTAATAAAAACAAACACCCATGGCTTAAGTAATGAAAGATTAATGTGATTCATTCAACAGAACCATAACGTGCCGGATTCTGATGCTTATATCAAAGGCCACAAGACTTGTATTCAGGAACATGTCTGAAAAGTCATTCAAAAAGCAATGCTGCTGTCCAGAGCACTCAGAGGGGACAAGGCAACAACACTAGCCAGTCTGAGCATTAAGAGGAACTGTAATTGGATTACTGTGAATTTATTATGTTGATCTGTTCTGTACAAACATCTGCTCTGTTCTGGGGAGTTTTTCCCTATCTACTGTGAGAGTCCAAAGGACAGAGGGATGTTGTATCCTGTAAAGCCCTCTGAGACATATTGTAATTTGTGATATGGGGGTCTATAAATAAAATTGAACTGAAATGAAATGAATTGACCTTTAACCTTCCATTCTGTCTTAATGTGGCTCATCAACACATTAATTACAGGATAATTAAAATATCATGCTGGTTAATACCCAGACAGAGTCCCACCCCTACACAACAGCTGCATCAGGTGGCTGATAATCACAGATAAGCACTTTGACACACACACACACACACAAACACAGAGCTCTCTGCAGCCCAAATTAATTAATGCTAATTAATTTTAATTTATATACTTTATTAATCCCCGAGGGGAAATTCGATTTTTTCACTCTTTTGTCAATTACACACAGGTCCGAACACACACACATGCACAAACAGGACCTATACATGCACTAAGTGGAGAGATGTCAGAGTGGGGCTGCCCGTGACAGGCGCTCCGAGTGGTTGGGGGGTTCGGTGCCTTGCACAAGGGCACTTGCTCAGTGCCCAGGAGGTGAACTGGCACCCCTCCAGCTACCAGTCCACGCTCCATATTTTGGTCCGGACGGGACTTGAACAGGCGACCCTCCGGTTCCCAACCCAAGTCCCTATGGACTGAGCTCAATGATTCTCTATAGCCTAATGGTTTAGGGAGCATGACCCTAACACTGCTGTTCGGAATTCAATTCCTACTGTGGGACCTATAAAGAAAATATAGATGAGCGATCCTGTGAGCAATTTTAGATGAAAATGTCTTGGACTTGACATCAGAAGCAAACCAATCAAAATATAACAGACTTATTATATAGATTATAGTCTTCTAAATTGGATGTGACAACAGTGGAAATTAGTTCAGTTAACAGTCAGCTAAGAAATAATTCATCTTTATTGGCCACAGTGGCAAAAGCTGTATACACAACACTGGGAGATTGTCACCTTAAAGATAAGATAAAAGATAAGATAAACTTGATTTATCCCGCACTTGGGAAATTCACGTCACTGCAACAGCAACTCAAAGCACAATGGAGTTTGATAATGTATACTTAGATAAAAAATAAAAAAATAAAATAAAGATTAAAAATAGAAAATATGTATATACTATAATACATATATATGTATATATGTATATATATATATATATATATATATATATATATATATATATATATATAATGCAGTGGTGTGTGGTACACACTACATGACTTTTCTGCCCGTTCTGAAAGTCACTATGTCACATTACACGATTGTTGAGTCCTAAAATTGTGCCGTGACTTGGCCAACAGACATGACACACTACACGATGGTACACATTATCCGCGGTCATCTTTCATGTCATCGGGTTATTCTTGTCCTATTTTTATTACTTTACTATTATTTCAGTCACTGTGTCTGTTCATGTGCCAGCCGCAATGTTGTTGTAGTCACCTAAAAGCATCAGCAGATGGCAGGAGCTTCATTTGAAGTACCGTACGCAAACATTCAAGCTACTGAATCCTCCACAACTAGTTCCTACAAATGTTTCACAATAAAAGCCTATTTAAAAAATGGAGGGATTCTCTCAGCCGAAGTTATGAGGGGCTTTTAATTTGAAACAAATTCAGGAAGTGTTGAGTTTGAAATGACGACGTGATGTGTTAACTTTATGAAGCCAACAGGAGCAGATAAAGAGTAAATATATAAAGATACAGAGGGATTAATAAATAACAGACCGTCTATAATGTAGTCAGTTTAAAATTAAGCTGGTAGCCTCTGCAGTTGTGGTGAGTAAAAGCCCCACCACTATTTTTTAATTTTATTACTTTATATCTCCATTATGAAGAAATAACATTGATTGCTAGCTTGATGCTAATTTATGTGTCCATTATGAAGAAATAACATTGTTTGCTAGCTTGATGCTAATGACAGTGACCTGACCTGCAGTAGCGCTCCTTCTTGCACTGTGGGTGCAGCAGTCAATCAATCAATCAATTTTATTTATAAAGCCCAATATCACAAATCACAATTTGCCTCACAGGGCTTTACAGCATATGACATCCCTCTGTCCTTAGGACCCTTGCAGCAGATAAGGAAAAACAAAAACCCCTTTAACAGGGGAAAAAAAGTGGTAGAAACCTCAGGAAGAGCAACTGAGGAGGGATCCCTCTTCAAGGACGGACAGATGTGCAATAGATGTCGTACAGAACAGATCAACATAATAAATTAACAGTAATCCACATGACACAATAAGACAGAAAGTGAGACAGAGACAGAGAGAGATGCAGGACAGACGGTAATGATAATAGCTTACAACAACATTAATTAAAGTAATAATATTATAATAATAATTATGGCTATTGTGGTACAATATGTTGAAAATATATATTAATATATGATAATATACATATGTGACAATAGTCATATGTGTATAATAACAGTAGAAGTATGACTAATGATAACAGCAGCAGCAGCAGGCATCACGCAGATGGAAAAACGCAGTCCGTGAAGTTTGTTTTAAATGAGAATTGAAAGACAAATCTTGGTCAAATATTACGCCGAGGTTTCTTACAGTAGTGCTAGAGGCCAGAGCAATGCCAGCCAGGGAAACTATGTCATCAGATAAAGAGTCTCTGAGGTGTTTGGGGCCAAGAACAATAACTTTTGTTTTGTCTGAATTTAACATTAGGAAATTGGTGCTCATCCAGGTTCTTATGCCTTTAAGGCATTTTTGAAGTTTAGTTAATTGATCAGTTTCTTCTGGCTTTATCGATAAATACAATTGTGTATCATCCGCATAAAAATGGAAATTTATAGAGTGATTTCTAATGATGTTACCTAAAGGATGCATATATAGAGTGAATAGGATTGGTCCAAGCACAGAACCTTGTGGAACTCCAAAACAAACTTTAGTACATATACAGTGGTGGAAAAAAGTTTTCGGACACCCCATGCATTTGTGAAATATTGCATTAAGAATCACTCTCAGGTCTTCAAGTGCAATTTCTTTTAGTACAGTCACAGCCAAAATACTAAATAAATCCTAAAAAAAGCCATTAAAAACTTAAAATTGATTGGTTCCATAAAAATACATAAGAAATTTTGAGTATTGGGTCATTTTGGTACCAGTGATGAAGGTCGTTCTTTTTATTAAAAGACACAATTTTTGTTGCCAAGCTTCGTGTCTACATAAAGCCAGCACATTTGAAAGTTCTTCAGACACAAAAATGGCTAAAACAAGGAACCTAACACAGGAGACACGCCTGAAGATAAAGATTCTCAGCCAGGAAGGGTACAGCTGCCACCAGATAGCCGGGAAGTGCAGATGCAGTCCTTCAGCAGTTGGATACACTCTGCAGAAATACAGACGAACCAACAGCTTAGAAGACAAACCAAGATCTGGGCGTCCAAGGGTTTCTTCAGCAAGAAATGACCGCATCCTGATCCGCATGTGCAGGCAAACCCGCCGAATGACATCCCAGGAGCTTCAGCAGCAGTGGTCAAACCAAACTGGTGTCCAGTGTTCCACCCGCACTGTACGTGGCCGACTTTTAGATCATGGCTTAAGGTCCTACAAGGCTATCAAGAAGCCCCTGATCAATGAGAGACAGAGGTTAGCCCGGCATCATTGGGCCCAGTCACACAAGAACTGGACAGCCAGGAACTGGAAGAAGATTTTGTGGTCAGATGAGTCCAGTTTCCAGCTTTATCTTCCTCCTACTAATGTGAGGGTACGCAGAAGGCCAGGCGAAGCATTATCTCCAGCATGTACAGTACCTACTGTCAAGTATGGTGGAGGCAGTATCATGGTTTGGGGATCCATGAGTGCTGCTGGTGTTGGTCATCTCACTGTCTGTGATGGCACATTGAACTCTACCAAGTATTGTACCATTCTCGAAACCCACATGCTCCCTTCTGCGCACTGTTCCGTCGAGGTAAAAACTGGATGTTTCAACAAGATAATGCCCCTTGCCACACATCCAAGGCCAGTAGAACTTGGCTGCAGGAGCACAGTATCCAGGTCTTAGAGTGGCCAGCTCAATCCCCGGACATGAGCCCCATTGAAAATCTGTGGTGGATTATCAAAAGGTCTGTTTCAAAGCATAAACCAAAGAATTTAGAAGAATTAAAAGCAATAATTCAAGAAGAATGGGACATGATTACCCCTCAACAGTGTGAAAGGCTCGTGGGGAACATGCCAGCCAGGATTAAAGCTCTACTACGTGCCAATGGCAGGACTACTAAATATTAATTTGATGATGTGATGGTTTATTCATTTTTTGTTCAGTTTCGAACACATTCTCTGTTATTTGTTGACTTTGATACCGACAATGTTGAGAGCTGACATATTGAAACTGTCAAGAATTTAGTTTTGTTAGTTTTTTTTGTAAACAATAAACAAAAAAAATATAATTTGTATTTGTTTCTATCTGTCTAATGCAGCCACACCTTTTGAAACACAAAAAAGATTTTTCCACAAATATTTCATGATAATATTTGAGATTGTGTAAAATTTTAAGGGTGTCCGAAAACTTTTTTCCACCACTGTAGATGATTCTTCCATTAACAAACTGAAAATGATCAGGTAAATAAGATTTAAACCAGCTTAGTGCAGAACCTTTTAGGCCAATTAAATGTTTCAGTCTCTGTAGCAGAATTTGATGGTCAATTGTGTCAAATGCCACACTAAGATCTAATAAAACAAGTACAGAGATGAGTCCTTTGTCTGAAGCAATCAGAAGATCATTTGTGATTTTAACTAGTGCTGTCTCAGTGCTATGATGCACTCTAAATCCTGACTGAAATTCTTCAAATAAATTATTATCATGGAGAAAATCACACAGCTGGTCTGCGACTACTTTCTCAAGGATCTTTGAAAGAAAGGGAAAATTAGATATTGGTCTATAGTTGGCTAACACCTCAGGATCCAGGGTGGGCTTTTTTAGTAGAGGTTTAATTACAGCTACCTTAAAGGACTGTGGTACATAGCCTGTTAATAAAGATATATTGATCATGTCTAATATGTGAGTGTTAACTAAAGGTAAGACTTCCTTAAGTAGCCTAGTTGGGGTCTAAGAGACACGTTGATGATTTAGATGAAGAAATCACAGCAGTCAACTGTTGAAGAGAAATCGCGGAGAAGCTATCTAGATATATATTAGGTCTTACAGCTGTGTTTGAGGGCAGAATGGTTCAGTTTGTGGGCAGGAGGTCAGGAATTTTGTCTCTAATAGTTAGAATTATGTCATTAGAAAAGCTCATAAAACCATTACTGGTAAGGGCTAGGGGAATACAAGGCTCAATAGAGCTGTGACTCTCAGTCAGCCTGGCTAAAATGCTGAAAAGAAACCTGGAGTTCTTCTTATTTTCTTCTTTTAATGCTGAGTAATAGTTTGCTCTGGCATTGCGGAGGCCCCTCTAATACGTTTTGAGACTTTGTTCCAGGACTAAACAAGGTTCTTCCAGTTTTGTTAATCGCCAATTTCTTTCAAATTTTCGCGATATTTGTTTTAATTTTTGGGTTTGAGAGTTGTACCAAGGAGCAAACTGTCTTTGCTTTGTTAACTTCTTCTTCTTAAGAGATGCTATAGAGTTGAGTGTTGTTCACAGCAAGCTTGCATGATCAATTCAGGAGAGTTTAAAGTCGGTATGGGAAACCTCTGTTACAGAAGGACGTGGTATTAAATTTAACGTCGATGGAATCTTTGCCTTAAATTTTGTGACAGCAGTATCTGATAAACATCTAATAAAGTAACTGTTGCTGAGTGGTGTGTAATCACGTAAAAAGAAATCCAAATTTATTAAATAATGATCTCATAGAGAGGGATTCTGTGGAAAGACTGTTATCAATTTCAAGTCCATACATCAGAACTAGACTGATGGTATGGTTAAAACAGTTTATGGTTTATGTACACCCTGACTGAAGCCAGTGGAGTTTTATAATGAGATAAACACAGTAGCCAGGGAGTCATTATCAACGTCAACATGAATGTTAAAATCAATTCAATTCAATTCAATTTTATTTATAAAGCCCAATATCACAAATCACAATTTGCCTCACAGGGCTTTACAGCATACGACATCCCTCTGTCCTTAAGACCCTCACAGCGGATAAGGAAAAACTCCCCAAAAAAAAACTCTTTAACGGGGAAAAAAAACGGTAGAAACCTCAGGAAGAGCAACTGAGGAGGGATCCCTCTTCCAGGACGGACAGACGTGCAATAGATGTCGTACAGAACAGATCAGCATAATAATAATATCACCTACAATAATAACTTTATCAGACTGAAGAACTAAATTGGATAAAAACTCTGAGAATTCAGATACAAATTCAGAATACGGGCCAGGAGCCCGGTGGACTATAACAAATAAAAGTGGCTGCGAGGTTTTCCAGGTTGGATGTAAAAGACCAAGAACAAGGCTTTCAAAGGAATTATAATCTAGTTTAGGTTTAGGGCTGATTAATAGACTACAGTTAAAAATGGCTGCAACTCCCCCTCCTCGGCCGCTGCCTCGAGGAATGTGGGTATTATTATGACTGGGAGGAGTGGATTCATTTAGACTGACATATTCATCTTGACACAGCCAGGTTTCAGTGAGGCTGAGTAAATCAATATGATTATCTGACATTAATTCGTTTACTAACACTGCTTTAGATGACAGAGACCTGATACTTAACAGTCCACATTTAATTCTCCTGTTTTGTCTCTCTGTCACAGAAGAGGTTTTAATTTTTATTGTTATTCGATTGTTATGCACAACTCCTCTTTGTTTAATTTTAGATTTAGATAATTTAGATGGTCGGGGGACAGACATCGTTTGTATAAAACTATGGGTGGGTAACTGCAGTAGAAGCTCAGAGAAGCGTGTAGGACTGCAACTCTGATTCCTGGTCTCAACTCCGGGTTGTCAGGGTTTTGATTTACTAATAAAGTTTGCCAGGTTCCTAGAAATGAGAGCAGCTCCATCCAAAGTGGAATGAATGCCGTCTCTCCTAATCAGATCAGGTTTTCCCCAGAAAGTTTGCCAATGATTAATGTAACCCACATTGTTTGCTGGACACCACCTGGACAGCCAGCGATTAAATGATGACATGCGGCTAAACATGTCATCAGTGGTCAGATTTGGGAGGGGTCCAGAGAAAACTGCGGAGTCCGACATAGTTTTGGCATATTCACACACCGAGGCAATATTAATTTTTGTGACCTCCGATTGGCTTAATCAGGTGTCACTGCCGCCGACGTGAATAACAGTCTTATTAAATCTACATTTAGCCTTAGCCAGCAGTTTTAAATTTGACTCAATGTCGCCCGCTCTGGCCCTAGGGATACATTTGACTATGGCTGCTGGTGTTGCTAACTTCACGTTTCTCAAAATAGAGCTGCCAATGATCAGAGTTTTCTCCTCAGCGGGTGTGTCACTAAGTGAGGAAAAACAGTTGGAAACATGAACAGGCTGGTGGTGAACCGTGGGATTCGGCTTGGTACTACGCTTCTCCCGGACAGTTACCCAGCCTCCTGGCTGCACGGGGTTTACTGTGGGACCGCTAGCAGAGGCTATGCTATGTGGCTCCGCACCGGCTACAGGGGGCTGGCTAATTATCGCAGCTACAGAGTGATATTCCATGGTGCAGAGCCGTGCTTCCAATTCACTAAACCACCTCCAACGCAGCAAATAAACTACACTTTTTACATTTACCATTGTCGCTAAAGGAGGCAGTGGCATAACCGAACATCTGGCACACCGAGCAAGAAAGAGCACGAGAAGGAGAAGCCATCGCTAAGTGTTAAGCTAATGTAGCTAACAAGGCTAATAACATGCAAACAGCTAAGATTAGCAAGAAAGTCGTTAGAAAGAGAAGAGCTGTAAGTGCTTAAACAGAACTAGTGTGGGTTAAGATGTGAAGTAGATGTTAAGCAACTGAAGTGAGGAAAAACAGAAAACAAGCCGGTAGGAGTTCGCTAGAGCACTAAAGGGACGCTATCACAGAAACATCGGAAATGACACAACACGCTTATCGCAGTATGTCAGCATGTCCAGCAAAAGCTCAAAATTATCTACCGTCTACTGTCTCAGTGCATGGACAGTCTCATGCATCCTCCTCTCGCCCACCTCCTTGATGGTCTCCAGGCGACAGTCCAGGACCGAGCCAGCCCTCCTGAGCAACTTCTTCAGTCTTTTCCTTCTCCATGCTTCCACAGTTCCAGCAGACCACTGCATAGAGGATGACAGATGCTACCACAGTGTCATAGAAAGTCCTAAGCAGTGTCCTGCACACTCCAAAGGACCTCAGTCTCCTCTGCAGGTGGAGACAATTTTGGCCCTTCTTGTACAGGACGTCAGTGTTCATGGACCAGTCCAGTTTATTGTTGAGGTGAACATTCAGGTAGTATTTGTACTCTTCCACGACCTCAATGTCCAAACCTTGAATGCTCACTGGAGTAGTCTGGGGCGCTTTCCTGCAGAAGTCAATCACTAACTCGTTTGTCTTGCTGGCGTTGATGTGAAGGCGGTTGACCTCACACCAGTTGACAACGTCCGTGACGACCCCCCAGTATTCAAGATCAGTCCCCTCTGACACACACCCAACAATGGCTGTATCATCAGAGAACTTCTGGAGGTGGCATCTGTCCATGTTGTATCTGAAGTCTGATGTGTACAGGGTGAAGAGGAAGGGGGTGAGGACTGTCCCCTGTGGAGCCCCTGTGTTGCAGACTACCACATCAGACACACTGTCACGAAGCCTCACATACTGTGGTTTGCTGGTGAGGTAGTCGATGGTCCACGCAGCCAGGTGGCGGTCGACTCCAGCTCCTTCCAGCTTCCCCCTGAGCAGAGATGGCTGTATTGTATCGAAAAAAGCCCTGGAATAGTAAAAAAAAAAAAAAAAACATGACTCTCACAGCACTTTCAGTGTTCTCGAGGTGAGACAGTGTTCGGTGGATCAGGTAGATGACTGCGTCATCCACCCCAATGCCTGTCTGATACGCAAACTGCAGGGGGTCCAGTTCTGTTCTCACCAGGGGTCAGAGGTAGTTCAGTATAATCTTCTCCATGGTCTTCATCAGGTGGGAGGTCAGGGCTACAGGTCTGAAGTGGTTGGGCTCCCTGGGGTGTGCAGTCTGCTCAGGGGGAAGCTGCATAGTACAGGAACCACGCAGGAAGTCTTCCACGGGACAGGAACCTTCTCCAGACTGAGGCTGAGGGTTGAAGATGTGCAGAACCACCTGACAGAGCTGAACTGCACAGTCCCTCAGCAGTCTGGAGCTGATGCCATCTGGACCAGTAGCCTTTCTCGCCTTGATCTTCATGAGCTCCCTCCTCACCTGGTCAGCTGTAGCTGGGGATGGGGGGTAACTCCAGGTAAGGAAGATGGGGGGAGGGAGATGTGAAGTGGAGGGGGGTTAAAATGTCCCTGATGTCCTGAGGGAGGGGGAGGAGGTGTGCCAGAGAGTGTGAGGGTGCCCTGGGTCTGTGCTATGGTGGGTGGGGAGGGAGAGGGGGCAGATTCAAACCTGTTGAAAAACAGGTTCAGTTCATTCGCCCACCCCCGGTCTCCGGCTCTGGGCCCCTCCTGTTGTTGTTGTTGTGGCCAGAGATTGTATTCAGGCCTCTCCACACCTCTCTTACGTTGTTATGTTGAAGGTGCTCCTCCAGCTTCCTCCTATAGCTGTCCTTGCCCCTCCTTATTTCTCTTTTAAGGTCCTTCTGGACCCTCCTCAGCTCTTCTTTGTCCCCTGATCTAAAAATCCTCTTCTTCTCATTCAGAAACACTTTCTGATCAGGGGTCACCCACGGCTTGTTGTTGGACAAGCACTGTACCTTCCTGGTCGATACAGTGTTCTCCACGCAGAAGTTTATGTAGTCTGTGATGCAGTCGTTCAAACTGTCAGTGTCCTCCCCATGTGGACTGCACAGCACTCCCCAGTAAGTAGTTCCAAAACAGTCCCTCAGTGCCATGCTAGTCTCCTCAGACCATCTTTTCCCATCCCTAATGGTGGGGGGTTGTCTGCTCACCACAGGTATGTAAGCAGGGGACAGATGGACCAGGTTGTGGTCTGAGCGGCCCAGTGGGGGGAGGGGGGATGCGCTGGATGCATCCTTGATGTTTGCATACAGCAAGTGTTCTGGAGTCCCTGGTGTGGCAGTCCACATACAGTGTGAAAGTGGGGAGGGTGGAGGACAGGGAAGCATGATCACCAGAGATGAGGATGAGGGACTGGGGGTGCAATGTTTGAGCTGAGACACAACAGTGTGTAGGAGCTCACAGGCTGCTGCAGCATCAGCAGACGGCGGGATGTACACTGTTATCGCGATGACTTGCGAGAACTCATGAGGAAGTATGGCTGGATGCTAACCGCTAGCAGCTCTATGTCCCTGGTGCAGAGCTGCTCTTTAACACTGATGTGCCCCGGGACACACCATCTCTCATTCACATACATCGCTATCCCCCCTCCCTTCCTGTTCCGCTCCTGACGCTTTACTCCAGCTTTGCTCCTTGGGGATTTCCGGTCTCTCGCTGGGGAGTACACGAGCGTGGCACAGCGACAGCTGATCACAGGTGTAAACAATCGAGCCGTGGCTGAATGGCTCTCCAGAAGTCGCTTTAAACAGTCCAGAAGTAAGTAAAAAGCATAAAACAAATCTCAGCAGTTGCACATTCGTTGTTGAACGTGAACAAGTGAGATTGGCGAAGAAAAAAATAACAAAAAACACACTTGAAAGACAGAAAGGGGTCGGAGCTACTGTAACAGGCTGCCACTCAGGCGGCGCCATCTTTATATAGACCATGTCAAACAGTTGCCTGTTTGCACACCCAGCAAACACAGGGCAACATTACCGTTCATTAGGAGTTGTGTTTGTGTCCATCTGATGTAGAGGAAGGCAGTCAGTAATGATATTTGATCAATCAATCAATCAATCAATCAGTCATTTTTGTCACATGGAATTATACATCGCACAACTCCAGTGAAATGTGATCCCATCAGCTCCTTGAACGTGTGCGCTGTAATTTAGTACCAGAAGCCTTTCAAAATACATGTTACATCCATAGGTTTCCATATGGTTCTGGTAACCCATGGGTTCTGCTTGTGGAATAATGTAACTGTCCACACATCCCTACCCCAACAAGATGACCCTACGCACGTAGCCTACACACGTCGTCTACACATGTCGCCTATGCTGTTGTGAGCATTTTTACTTCTGAGGTGGTGTGTCTGTGTCACTCTGCGGTTACACCTCCAAAACACTAGTCAGCTACAGAGGTTTCTGTGAAGTGCTGTAAAGTTAAATTGATTCAAAACACACCCAAAACACACATTAAATATGGCTTAATAAAGACAATTTCAAACACAAGTACACAAATTGGCTTCACTACAACTCGCAGCATTCACAGACTAACACTTTTTCCCCACAAATACAATATGCTAACATTATTAGCACAAGCCTATGGCATTTTACATTGTATAAATTAGCCTAGCAACTAGCAATCTTCTCATCTTCTCATATAAAACCAGGGACAATGGCAACATTTAACAAAGGTAACGGCACACAGTTTGGCTCCATTACAACTCTCAAAGTTCACTGACAAAACAACTGTCCTGTACTAAACACGTTTTTTAAACAAATACAACATGCTAATGTTATTAGCACAAGCCAACCTGATCTCACAGAAATACGTGAAATGACCACGACCTCTTAACACCGCATTCCGTGGTGGCAGCACTTAATGGGTTAAAATTACATGCCGATACCACAGAAACAATGCCAATGTAAAGTCAATTAGGATCCATTGTCATGGTGGATACACGGATTCCCTGATTTAACAACGTCACGTCAACCTCGTTTTCCTCAATGATATGTTCAACATTCCTGTATACACACAAAAACACGAAAGTGTCCTTGATAACTCAACAATATGACAGGTTAATGTCAAGGCCATAAAATAAAATAAATGTATTTTGCCAGCTTTTGATAGCGTAGGGCTTTAAAGAGATAGTTTGACATTTTGGCAAATTTGCCTATTGCCGTAATCCCTATAGTCATATGTATGATAACATTGGGACAGCGTTAACTGCCTCTAGTGAGCCATTCTATCAATACAAGAACAAGTTGCTCAACATCAAACCTGGGTGGAATAAGTATGTTGCAGTGCAGCCCTCTGAAGCCAGAGAGGCCTTTAAGATCTGGTCTGAGGCAGGTAAGCCTAGACAGGGGATGTTGTTTGAGAATAAAAAACTAACAAATGCTAAATTTAAACATGCTCTCCGTTTTATTAAATCTAACGAGAACAAAATGAGGGCAGATTCACTCGCCAGGAAGCTGCAAAAGAGCAAATATAATGACTTATGGAAAGAGGTCAGGGTTATAAACACTTCTAAAACCCCCTTACTGTACCATCTGACATTGAGGGTGTCTGTGGCCAGGAAAAGATAGCTGAGGTGTGGCGTGAACATTTCTGTAATCTCTTCAACTGCATTAAAAGTAATGCAGTGGTTATTGATAATGTTGATCTATCTGGTAACATGGTAATCAAGTCAGCTGATATTTCTGCTGCCATCAAGCTACTGGACAAAAACAAGGCTTGTGGCTTGGACTTCATTACGGCTGAGCACCTTAAGTATGCCAGCTCTAGGCTCTGCCCTCTGCTTGCGATGTGTTTCACAGGCTTCATGGTTCATGGTGTTCTTCCTGATTCTATTATGTCTGTTCTGTTGGTGCCGGTCCTTAAAGACAAGGCTGGGAAACTAAATAGCATGGACAGCTATAGACCCATTGCCCTTGCTAGTATCATGTCTAAAGTCTTGGAAAGAATCCTCGTTACTAGGCTAGAAATGTATGTGATCACTACGGATAATCAGTTCGAGTTTAAAAGAAAACATAGCACTGATTTATGTATTTATGCTTTAAAGGAAATGGTTGCCAAATTCAGACACCAGAATTCTTAAGTATTCTTATGCTTCATTGATGTATCTAAAGCATTTGATGGAGTTAACCATGCTAAATTATTCATGAAAATTGATTGATAGAGGTGTTCCTAAATATTTAGTCAGAATACTGGCCTTCTGGTGTGCCCGCCAGACGTTTCAGGTGAAATGGGATAACAACATCTCTGCTCCATTCCATGTCAGCAATGGGGTGCGCCAGGGTGGAATTTTATCCCCTATCTTGTTTAATGTTTATATGGATGACCTGTCAAAACAGCTGAATGGGTGTAACATTGGCTGTCTTGTGGGTGACACTGTTGTCAATCATCTCATGTATGAGGATGACTTGGTAATATGTAGTCCGTACAGTGCTGGACTGCAACAATTATTGAAAATTTGCACACAATATGGCAAAGTTTATGACATCAAATATAATGCAAAAAAAAAGTAACATCATGATCGTAAGAAGTAAAGAAGACAGGAAATTATCTTTTCCTACTTTTCATCTGTGTGATAATCCTCTCGTGATATGCAAGGAAATTAAGTACCTTGGGCATGTCCTCACTGATGATCTGATGGACAACAGAGATATTTACAGACAGTGTTGTGAAATTTATGCACAGGCCAATATGCTGCTGCGGAAATTTAAAATGTGTTCTGTTGATGTTAAGTATTCACTCCTATGTCACACCTCTGTATACAGCTCATCTCTGGCATTCGTACAGTGTGAGGAGTATGCAGAGGCTCAGAGTGGCATACAATGATGCTATGAGGCTGTTGCTTCACATTCCCAGATGGCATAGTGCCAGCGTACTGTTTGTGTCTGCCGGTGTGCCTACATTTGAGGCTCTTTTAAGACAATTAATGTACAATTTTATGTCTCGCCTTGATGTGTCTGTGAACAGTATCATAGAGGCTCTGACCAGCCCTATGAGAAGCAGTTATCGGTACACATCTAGGCTCAGAGAGCACTGGCGTAATAGCCTGTATATTAGTAATGGCGTTTGACAGCCGCCTTGTGTGAGGGTGTGTGTGTGTGTGTGTGTGTGTGAGGGGTGGGTTGGGTGCAACTGAGTGGGCATCTGATGTATGTATAATTGCTGTCTTTTAATATTGTATGTTGTTTTCCTTTTTATGGACCTATAATTATCAGTGCTTGTTGTTCTGAGATCGGTGGGGCAGCGCTGCCTGCTGCTCAGCGCACAAAATGGAGGTGAACGGTATGGCCACCTCTCTCCCTCAAAACTAATCAAATACACCATCAAATGACTCCAAAACACTCTTGTGGACAACTTGTAGCTTACACATTCACCATGCTATGAAATAATAATGTAATATTACGAGACAGAGTTGTTTTGAAGCCAAATGCACAGCCGGAACTACATTCCAGACATACAGTACTTGCTGGGCGGAGTGATTTCAAACAGCATATGTTTAGTGCAATTAGTTTAGTACGCCTCAAAATAATCACCGGAACATAGGGGGAACATGCTTACTCCACACTCATAAATCACCACAACTCCTGAGGGAACAACAACATAAAATGTTCCCTAGCAGTCTGTTTATTCCCAACAATGAGAAGCAATGCCAGTCACTTCACTATATGCTCTGGGCAAGCACTTATAAGATAAGATAAGATGAGATAAGATAAGGGGCGGCACGGTGGTGTGGTGGGTAGCACTCTCGCCTCACAGCAAGACGGTTGTCGGTTCGATCCCGGGCGTGGGAGCCCTTCTGTGCGGAGTTTGCATGTTCTCCCCGTGTCAGCATGGGTTCTCTCCGGGCACTCCGGCTTCCTCCCACAGTCCAAAGACATGCAGACTGGGGACTAGGTTAACTGATAACTCTATATTGTCCGTAGGTGTGAATGTGAGCGTGAATGGTTGTTTGTCTCTATGTGTCAGCCCTGCGATAGTCTGGCGACCTGTCCAGGGTGTACCCTGCCTTTCGCCTGATGTCAGCTGGGATAGGCTCCAGCCCCCCCGTGACCCTCAAGAGGATGAAGCGGTTAGAAGATGAATGAATGAATGAATAAGATAAGATACATCTTTATTGATCCCATAATTGAGAAATTCCAGTGTTACAGCAGTCAAGGAGAAAGAGTCAGATTAAAGATTTCAAAATTTACACTTAAAAACTTAACAATACCAATAACAATACTACTACTACTACTACTACTAATAATAATAATAATAATAATGAGAAGTGGATAATAATGAGCAGTAGTGAATGAAAATGAGCAGTGGATAAAGGGAGCACATCTAGTGCAAGTGATTGTATGTGCAAAACAGCAGACAGCTGTGGTGTCCATACAGTGTCCACAGGCGTGTTGGGGTCGATGTCCAGCACAAATAGCCATTGTTAATAAGGCTGAGCACGGAAGAACCAGAGAGGAAACACCATCACATGAAGCCGCCCGCCCCCGGCAATCCAGCTACCCTCCGCTCCACCAGGGGAGAGTGGACCCCAGCGCCAGCGCCAGCGCCAGCGCCAGCGCCACAGAACCACCATATAGCCTACAGTAGATAAAAGTACAGCATGCTAAAAGTAAGGAAAAATACAAAAATTAGGCTAAATAGTATATAAGCAATAATAAAGTGTCTAAACAATAATAAATTGTATCTAATTTATCTATTAGGCTACCATTCCACTCTGTAAATAGATTTTAAAATTTCAATATAATTTTAATATTATTTTTGCTTATTTCATTATAGTTATTATTGTTTTACTTTTTAGTAGTATTGTATTGTCTGAGGATGACTCATTTTAGTAACTATCTACAGTAAAAAAGAAAAAAGCAAGCAAAGAAACAAAAATCATTTTATACATTGGGCCTTCAAAGTGCTCTCTGAAACTAGACCTGGCATGGCTTGTGTCCAAAAAATGAAAAAATCAAAACTTTGTCGTAGAGCTAAACCAAATACATCATTGCAAAGGTCTCAACCTGGAGAGTGACATATGCCAGTGTGAAGATTCTACATGGCTCCTGCTTTCAGTCATTCACCTTTGAACCTTGACCTCAGTGCATGTTTGAGGGCTTATAACTCATCAACGAAAGGGGGTACAGACATGGGACCAACTGTTATAGAGAGCTCTTGACCTCAACTATCATGTGAGTGTAGTCAACAACTGAGGGTGCTGTCAGATATGGGTAAAATATGGATAAAATTAATTTTCACCCATTTAGAAATTAGATATTTAAAATCTGATAGCACAAGTGTGTTTACCATCCCCTTAAAGCCCACAGTGTACTCTCAATTCAGTATTTACAACTTCCAAATCTAGGAAAAACACTTAACTTTATTAAAAACTACAATTCCCTGGGACCATGCCATGCTGCTTGATACATATCAGAAACATAGTTGTAGTTCTTCTGATTTGCAAAGTAGGGTTCTAAATAGGGTTGTAAAAAGATATATCTACCCAATATATCTAATATCTAGTAAAGCCAAACTAGTAAACACACTGCACCTAGATGAACTATGTTAAGAAAAAAAGCAAGGACGTTGGCTAATTTCAGATATTTTAAGATAGTACTCTAGAAACGATGTTTTTGGAACGGTAGGTTTTTTGCGGCTTGTTGTAAAATAGAGTTGTAAAAAGATACATCTACTGATTATATCAAATGTCTAGTAAAGCCGAACTAGTAACAGACACTGCACCTAGATGAAATATGTCAAGAAAAAGTAAGGGTGATGGTTAATTTCAGATATTTTAGCAAGTTCTCTAGAAACTGCGTTTTTGGGACTGAATATTTGAATATATCAAATATCTAGTACAGCCGAACTATCATGTTATTATTATTATTATTATTATTATTGGTGAGAAATTATAACAGAGGAATATATTTGCCGTTTTAAAATCAAGAACACTTTTGTGTTTTTGTGTGTATACAGGACATTGTTGAAACAGGGAATTTGTGTGTCCACCACGAAAAAGGATCCTAATTGACTTTACATTGGCATTGTTTCCATGGTACCGGCACGTAATTTCAACCCATTACTTGCTGCCACCACGGAATGCGGTGTTAAGAGGTCATGGTCATTTCACGTATTTTTGTGAGATCAGGTTGCCAGGAGCGGCAGGAGAATTTTGCCTGCCTGATTTTGTAGACTTGCAGATTTGTTGATTTGGACATTTTTTCCTTGATATTTGTGCTTCTAAGTAAGCAGGCTATGTACTTCCTACTATGCTGTGCTGTAGCCTACAGACAAAGTCCAGTTATGAACGACATGGATCAAAGATTTGTGGCTATGTTTTAGTTATTAAAAATACATTAACCCTCATAATTGTATATATATTTTCTACATTATGTAAACTAGTACCACACAATTTGAACCAGTAATATCACAATATCCCCCCCATCGATCAATCTGCAACTTGTATCCACACAGAGCTAAAATTCAGTTAGCTAGCTAGCAACAGCATCTTCATATCCCTTAAATACCATGGTTACTGACCCATCTGACTGGAATGTATTCACTTCTGGAAAGTAATGTCTATGACAGCTCCAGATTACATGCAAAGTACGCACGTTTACAGTGGACTGTTTAAAGAAGACCTATTATGCTCATTTTAGGGGTTATTTTTGTAATATTGGGGTCTAGTGAAATAGATTCATGTGCTTTAATGTTCAAAAAACACATTATTTTTCTTAAACTGCTCATTTCTGCAGCACCACTGTCTGAAACACACTCTCTGGGCTTATGTCCTGCCTCCCCAGCAGCCCATTCTGCTGTGATTGGTCAGGTTGCTCAATCTATTGTGATTGGTGCAATGCTTAGAGCGTATATTTGAAATGTCATGCCCCTTACCTTAACTGAATTTCACTCCAGAGGCCACATGAGCTGCTAACAATATGCTGTGGCGAAGCTAACAACAGTGGCGTTTGCCCTCATCAATTTGAGTGAAGAAACACGAGCCGACAGACCACCTTCACAACAACGACTGGAGCAGGACATTTCACAGTGATAAGTTTTTATTTTGTAGCCCTCTTATATTTCAGATGTAACATGATAATTGTAACTTATTTGACATTATGGTAACAACCGTATGTCCGTCCACTGACTAACTGAAGTTGGAAATGTCTGCTGCAGAGTACAAAAGGTTTCTAACAATATAGTCAATTACTACATAACGTGGACACCAACACTCACCTGTTACATATAACCTTTATTTTTTTATTCTCAAGAGACATTGAGGTTACCCTCATTTTCAATGTCGTCGAGTTGACAAGCCATTAAAATATTGACAATGATTACACACAACAAAATACATTTAACAAGAAAGACAGTCATCTGAAACAATTACAATTAGAAACACAGTTATCTAAGATTAAGGTCCTAAACTCTGTGAGTGAAGGGAGTGTGTCTAATTTCAGAATGTGTTGTAGTGCATTCTAAGAGTTAGGGGCATCATAAAGAAAAGGCAGTCTTACCAATACTTGTACGGACTCGAGGAACTTTGAGTAGCAGCAATTCAGCTGAACGGGTCATGCAAGTGCCTGAGTTCCACTCCAACAAATTTGCAATATACAGTGGTAATTTGCCTAGAAAGGCCTTAAAAATATATAAAAGCCAGTGCCTCTTGCACCTTTCCTCAAGAGAGGACCAACCAATGTTTTCATACAGAACACAGTGGTGAGTATCATATTTATCACCAGTAATAAATCTAAGGGCTTAATGATAGACCGATTCCAGACGCTTCAAAGTTGAGGCAGCAGCATGCCTATAGATAATATCACCATAATCCATAACAGACATAAACACTGCTTCAATTATTACTCTTCTTGAGAGCACTGGGAAACAAGATTTGTTTCTGTACAGAAAGCCAATTTTTTGTCGCAACTTTAAAATAAGTTCATTAATGTGATATTTGAATGAGAAATCCTCATCTAGCCAGATGCCAAGATATTTGTACTCTGTGACTCTCTCAATTTCTGAGCCAGTTTTGGTGTATAAATGCACACTATTGAAATCAATGTTTTTGGCTCGGGTAAACAACATATATTTTATCTTATTTGTATTAAGAAGTAGTTTATGTTTGATTAGAGATTCTTGAAAAGAATTAAAAGCAGTTTGCAAGTTATTGATGGCTGTCCGAACAGAATCCGCAGTACAATATAAAATTGTGTCATCTGCATAAAAATGGGCATGACAACCAATTAAAAAAGGAATAATATCATTAATATAGACAGTAAAAAGCAACGGACCCAGAACAGACCCTTGAGGTACACCTCCACTAACTGACAAAAAATCAGATTTTGTATGGCCAAGCTTAACACATTGACGCCTGTCAGTCAAGTAGCTCTAAAACCATGCACATGCATTTTCATCCAACCCCATTGCATCTAATTTTCTCAAGAGCAAGTGATGATTGACTGTATCAAATGCTTTAGACAGATCTATAAAAAGAGCAGCGCAGTGATATCTTCTGTCTAATGCCGATATGATGTCATTTGTCACCAGTGCGATTGCTGAAATTGTGCTGTGGTTGGCCCTGAAACCATATGCAGTGGTGTAAAGCATAACTCATTTTTTATCTAAGCAGGCTTATCTTAGATCAAACTAATGTAGCTTGTGTTGGGTGATAATACCAAAGTTATTATAAATTTGTGTATGTAATGTGTATGTATGTAAATGTAAAAAATGAAAGCGACAAACATTGTAAGTAATATACAATAGAAACTTACATAAATATAAACATAGCAGCATTTTATCTGCAACACTAATGGTGTCCAGTTCTTTACATTCAGGCGTCCATCCTGCCATGTGTTATACTCTGGATACGCCAGGAGATTCCTGATCTGGCTGGTCACTGTGTTGGCCTCCAGCTGCCCCCTAACTGAAGTGAGAGACGTGTAAGGCAACCACTTCCTCCTTTGAGGGTCTCTCATACTGGGATGCCAGGTCCTTTGGGATGGGGATTTACAGCAGCAAATGGCACTGGGTTCTCAAACACCTCCACAAAGATGAGCCTCATCGGATCATCTACAGTCTGTAAAATAGGGGTGACCCCGAATAGTCAATGATTCGGTGATTCAATTTGGAGAGGTCTGATTCGACTGCCAGTCTCGCCGTCGAATTGACGCAAAATGTGGCTATGAAACAAGACCGTACCATTCTGACTATATGGGGGTGCTCACTGCTGCTGAACATCTTGATTTGACATAGAATGTATTTGTTTTCTAGTAATTCATGATATATAGCCTATTTTGATACAAACATCAGCCTAATTTCTGTTAATAAAAAAATGAAAATGATGCGTGCATTTAATCAGTAGGCATAATCATTACTACGCATGAATAAATCACCCAGTTGCTCGATCCAAATAAGCTGAGGTGAGTGAGTGCGCTGCAGGACCATCAGAGCAGCATCGAGGCCTACGGTGATTTGCGGTGGCGGAGCGCATAAACAAATACTTTGGAGGTGTATGTGCTCTCAAATCAAACTTTTTTGAAGGATTATTCATTTATTTGAAGTGTCTTGAAACGAATTTCACCGCTGATTGTTTTCTTGATAGACTCTGATTTTTTTATTTGGTTATTTTTTGTCCGACTTGGCCAAACAATTGAAAGCGGTGATGCACGGTCCGTGTGGATGAACTTGTATGAACCTGAGTTGATTAATGAAGGAACTTGAAGTCAGAAAGAAGGAAAACTGTTTCTGATCCTTTTGATGATGTTTTTGGATGTTTATTTGTGAATGAAATGGCAAGTTCTGACGAGTCAGAAACGACTCCTGTTAAAGACATGGATGAGGCTGCAGCGCGTCTGCGCTCATATAGAGCATCATACCTTGATGAAGTGAAAGGAATAAAGATAAAATGATAACCCTTTTACTTTTATTATTATCTTATTATGCCAACTGAAGAATTACATTTGTTTATTTGGGTGTTTTAGCTCTTTTCTCTGGAGCGGAAACTGACGCAAATGAGCTCATTAATCAATGAGGGGGAAAACAACATGATTCGACGATTAGTCGGCTAAAGGAAAAATCATTCAAATCAGATTCGACTATGAAAATTCTTAGTCGGGGAGTTGAGTCATGAGGATCTACTAGCTCTGTAAAAGTTTCTCCCTCTTTCTCCTCCAACTCAACATGAGGTCTTGTACTTGGTTTGAAACCTACGCCCTTTATGGGTGTTGATGACGGCTGAAAGTCCAAATGAAAGAAAATATGAGGGATTTTTCCTGCTCTAACATCATAACAAAGTCAAAGGCATGTGATAATGTGAGGCAGAAATATATATCCTGAAGCTTTTGGGAAACAACATTTCAGTACTGTAAAATATTTCCAGGTACTGTATCTCAAACACAAAAACACATTTTTCTTTCTCTTGTTATTGTTATTTTTGTAATTACCGTGGTCATCTCTAATTTATTTGTGTAATTATTATTTTCCCAAATGTTTGTAACCCCCATAGTGAAATTGTTATTGTCATCATTGATGGATTTATTATCACTATTACCACTAGATTTTCACTAACATGAATCTGAAACTTCTTTTTCTCTTTCGACCAGTTGGTTTTATTTCAATCATTAATGTCTCTCTTACACTCATTTCACAAAAACATTACAACAACCCTCCCCCCTCACACATACACACCCACAGGGTCACACACATGATCATATACCATCAGAACCATCCCCCTCCCCCCTTATATTTTTACTTATACTGTTATTTATTTATTATTATTATAATGGTTATTATTAACATTGTATTATTCTTTTTTTTTCTTTTATTCTTTTCCAAAGCTGCCTTGTCCTGCTGTTAATACTAGTGGTTTGGGGTAGTGCTGGCTGTTGGCTAAGCGCCTGACCATTCATGGGTACACTCTTATGCATGTTTGTTGCTGCGCGACACAATGGTTCGTTCTGGTGCCAGCCCACTACGCAACCCCATACACACAATGTCTTTTCATCAGATAAATACGTTCCTTGCTGTATAACTTGGGACATACTACACTGTCTGGTAACAATATTGTGAAAGGCCTCCACATTGCTCCAAGTAAAAAAACACATTGTACATCTACTAATAAACATATATTAAAAGCTTATTCACAATCGAACTCTGAGTGCAGCCACACATTTTGACAAATAACTGCAGGTCTTTGTTCGACCCCAGGTCTGAGTGCTGTCATGTTGTCGGCTAATTGTTTGAGGTAGCATTAATTAGCTGCTTACATCGAGCATCACACATATACAGATGCAGCCACTTCAAATTTACGTTTGGCCCGTGGTAGATCCCTGACCGATCTGTGACAGGTCCCTGTCGTCACCTGGCCAGGCTCGTAGCTCAAATGAGATCTCCTGCGTTGACGTAGAGAATACTGGGCCGACTAATCGCTGGCTGTCCAGGTGGTGTCCAGCAAACAATGTGGGTTTCGTTAATCATTGGCAGACTTTCTGGGGAAAACCTGGGCACGTATTCACAAAGAATCCTAAGACTAAATGTAGTTCTTAGTGACGTCATTCTAAGAAAAAATCTTAGAATTCCTCTAAGATCCTTCTAAGATTTTTCTTAGAATTTTCCCTTGGTAAGATAAAAGTTATTCACAAAGCATCTTGGGCCTTAAGAGATCTCCTAAGGTGAAAAACTGTTAAGAGGAGGGAGGACGACTTTGAAGAAGCCTAAGAGTGTCTTAAACGGAGAAGATGGCGGAAAGACAGAGAGGAAGGAAAGATATTCTCCGTATATTGAACGACAGTGATTTAATAAGACGCTACCGGCTTGATTGTGCAGGGATAATGTTTGTGGTTGACCTCATCAGGGATGAGCTTACTTTTCCCACCCAGCGTAGTAACGCAATAACGCCCGCTTTGGATTGCAGCATGTACCAGCGCTTCTCACACTCATCGCTTGTGCGTAAAAGGAGAGGGAACGACGCATTGATTTGTCAGGTAATGCGCTCCCAAGTCTGCCTCTTTCCTTGTGCCGTGATCCCGGGACCGAATTTCCCTCCTAAAACTCATTTGTTCTCCTCCACGAGCTGTGCCAAGAGCAGGCACTGCTCTTCTGTCCAGTTCGGCTTTCTCGTTCTTTTTTTTTCCATTTCATTCGTCGTTTTGGTCATTCTGCCAAATCAAACCGCTTTTTACAAGGAGGCCAGCAATAACAGTGATTGCTGACAGTTGAGTCTGCGTCCACCATTAATATCAAATAGATTAAGCAGTAAGCAGTTACAAGCATGGCGAGTAATCATAGCAATAAGCAAATCAATGTAATAATCGGCATGTGAATGAGGTACATCCAAACATTTTGAAGCTGTGTAACAATTAATTTAATTTTGCGAAGTTTTATCATCATGACATAAAATTATTTTCACGATTACACATTTCTTAATGCAGTCTAAGTTCTATGATTGGTTGATTTCACTGTCCATTCATAACTAGGAGCGCATTTGGTTTTTTTGGGTTTTTTTTTTCTTTTTTTCCTTTTTGTAACAACCAATCACAGCTTTTAGAAGACTGTGTCATACCTAGCAAGGGGGTCAACCACACCTCCTCACTAAGATAAAAGTTTCTGCTCAGAGTTGCTCTCAGAAACTTCCTGAATCACTCTTAAACTAAGATTCCTTGCTAGGAATTTTTGGGCTAAGTTAGGAGCTCCCTGAGAGGACTCCGAGAATCTTTGTGAATATGGGCCCAGGTCTCTAACATCTAAAGCAGTGTTAATAAACAAATTAATATTAGATAATCATATTGATTTACTCAGCCTCACTGAAACCTGGCTGTGTCAAGATGAATATGTCAGTCTAAATGAATCCACTCCTCCCAGTCATAATAATACCCACATTCCTCGAGGCAGCGGCCGAGGAGGGGGAGTTGCAGCCATTTTTAACTCTAGTCTATTAATCAGCCCTAAACCTAAACTAGATTATAATTCATTTGAAACCCTTGTTCTTAGTCTTTTACATCCAACCTGGAAAACCTCGCAGCCACTTTTATAGTGTACCGTGCTCCTGGCCTGTATTCTGAATTTGTATCTGAATTTTGAGTTTTTATCCAGTTTAGTTCTTAAATCAGACAAAGTTATTATTGTAGGTGATTTTAACATTCATGTTGATGTTGATAATGACTCCCTGGCTACTGTGTTTATCTTATTATTAGACTCCATTGGCTTCAGTCAGGATGTACATAAACCCACTCACTGTTTTAACCATACCATTTAATTACTTTTGATTTCCTTTTACTCGATTACACACCACTCAGCAACAGTTACTATACTAGATGTTTATCAGATAGTGCTGTCCAGGGGAGTTGCTAGGAGTTGAAAACATCTGAGGCTTTAGTCCTGAAGTGGGAACAATTCTTTACCCGGGGGTTCGGGGGTTTCTCCCCTGGGAAAATTTTGAATAATTAATTTTAACGTATTTTGACAAAGAATGAGCACTCGTCTTCTATTATTGGGTTGCCCAAATTGTTGGTTAAACCTGAAAGTCCCCCAACTGGGGGACTTTAAGAACGACTTTGCAAACAGTGTGAAACAATGCACTAATCACGAAGAATATGCTGCACATCAAATTAAATAGCAGAACCTGGGCTACAAGGCCGTATAAACCCTTTCTACATGCCCCAAACACAGCTCAAACAACAACTAAATAATTAACAACAAGTCAAACTCCATATAGCACCGATATCCTGACCCACTCGTCATATTTCGTGCTCTACCGCGACGCCACGTTATGCAAAACAAACACCATTCATCTCAAATGAAAGCAAAGACACTGCTCTTTCTACACATATGCGCCAAAGCACTCTATACCAAAGCATCAGAGAGATAGAGGCCAAAGAACAACAACAACAGAAATCGTTTCGCCACACGGTTTGTTCCGGTAGACCAACATGTTGTGCTGCATTCAAATGAATCTGGGCAAACATGATGGGCTTTAGGATCCAGGAGGGGGAGCATAACAATGGCCGCATTCAGCAGCCGGCACCTCCCCCACAACGGTGTTCTGCTGACTCTGATTGGCTTACAGTGCTGTCAATCTCATGTTGGTGGGTATAGCGTCATTCTATTGGCTCTAACAAATCGCATGAAGTGTCAATCACTCAAATCGACCAGTCCGTTGCAGAGATACAAGCCTCCAAAGCACAGAAGAGTAAATTTGCTTAGAACATGGCACTCTTAAATACTTGATTCTGATTGGTCAATCAACAAAATTCTGTGGTGTTTATTTCTTGGGGTATCACCGCTGCTCTGCTGCTTCATTGCTAGGGATGCCATAGCAACGGCCTTAGACTGAGGAGCATCAAAATCAGTTAACGTTAGTCCACACAGGCCAAATAGGATGGGAGTGGCAAAATGCAGCATTTTCAGGACATGACTTTTAACATTTTTGGAGAGGACAAAACGCTGAATGTTTGGCTAAAACATGACATGTCCCCAGCAAAAAAAAAAATCAGGAGCAAACCGGCACAAACAACTAGAAGAAGTAGTAAACCATGTTCTAAGCGGAGGGGTTCCATTCCCCTGTTGGGAGTTACTTTTCAACAGTCACCAGCTCACTAACATTATCCCTCACTTCGTATGTGTACATCCTAAACATCATTAGGGATTTACAGAAACAAAACATCTGACATACAGTACAGGCCAAAAGTTTGGACACACCTTCTCATTCAATGCGTTTTCTTTATTTTCATGACTATTTACATTGTAGATTCTCACTGAAGGCATCAAAACTATGAATGAACACATGTGGAGTTATGTACTTAACAAAAAAAGGTGAAATAACTGAAAACATGTTTTATATTCTAGTTTCTTCAAAATAGCCACCCTTTGCTCTGATTACTGCTTTGCACACTCTTGGCATTCTCTCCATGAGCTTCAAGAGGTAGTCACCTGAAATGGTTTTCCAACAGTCTTGAAGGAGTTCCCAGAGGTGTTTAGCACTTATTGGCCCCTTTGCCTTCACTCTGCGGTCCAGCTCACCCCAAACCATCTCGATTGGGTTCAGGTCCGGTGACTGTGGAGGCCAGGTCATCTGCCGCAGCACTCCATCACTCTCCTTCTTGGTCAAATAGCCCTTACACAGCCTGGAGGTGTGTTTGGGGTCATTGTCCTGTTGAAAATTAAATGATCGTCCAACTAAACGCAAACCGGATGGGATGGCATGTCGCTGCAGGATGCTGTGGTAGCCATGCTGGTTCAGTGTGCCTTCAATTTTGAATAAATCCCCAACAGTGTCACCAGCAAAACACCCCCACACCATCACACCTCCTCCTCCATGCTTCACAGTGGGAACCAGGCATGTGGAATCCATCCGTTCACCTTTTCTGCATCTCACAAAGACACGGCGGTTGGAACCAAAGATCTCAAATTTGGACTCATCAGACCAAAGCACAGATTTCCACCGGTCTAATGTCCATTCCTTGTGTTTCTTGGCCCAAACAAATCTCTTCTGCTTGTTGCCTCTCCTTAGCAGTGGTTTCCTAGCAGCTATTTGACCATGAAGGCCTGATTGGCGCAGTCTCCTCTTAACAGTTGTTCTAGAGATGGGTCTGCTGCTAGAACTCTGTGTGGCATTCATCTGGTCTCTGATCTGAGCTGCTGTTAACTTGCCATTTCTGAGGCTGGTGACTCGGATGAACTTATCCTCAGAAGCAGAGGTGACTCTTGGTCTTCCTTTCCTGGGTCGGTCCTCATGTGTGCCAGTTTCGTTGTAGCGCTTGATGGTTTTTGCGACTCCACTTGAGGACACATTTAAAGTTTTTGCAATTTTCCGGACTGACTGACCTTCATTTCTTAAAGTAATGATGGCCACTCGTTTTTCTTTAGTTAGCTGATTGGTTCTTGCCATAATATGAATTTTAACAGTTGTCCAATAGGGCTGTCGGCTGTGTATTAACCTGACTTCTGCACAACACAACTGATGGTCCCAACCCCATTGATAAAGCAAGAAATTCCACTAATTAACCCTGATAAGGCACACCTGTGAAGTGGAAACCATTTCAGGTGACTACCTCTTGAAGCTCATGGAGAGAATGCCAAGAGTGTGCAAAGCAGTAATCAGAGCAAAGGGTGGCTATTTTGAAGAAACTAGAATATAAAACATGTTTTCAGTTTATTTCACCTTTTTTTGTTAAGTACATAACTCCACATGTGTTCATTCATAGTTTTGATGCCTTCAGTGAGAATCTACAATGTAAATAGTCATGAAAATAAAGAAAACGCATTGAATGAGAAGGTGTGTCCAAACTTTTGGCCTGTACTGTATAGTCATGTACATATGCCATGTAAGCTGGTGTGACAGTGAGTGTGTAGTGTGCTGCTGTGCTGCTGTGCTGCTGTGCTGCGTGCGTTGCTGTCTGTTGTGCTCTCATGCCGTGCCGTGGACTTTAAGTTGGAAACGAGGTGTTTTATTAGTTTAAAAAAAACAAAACAAACAAAAAACAAAACAGAGGCTTAAAAGATCCGGGGCTGAGCCCAAAAGATCCGGGGCTGTAGCCGGGAATGCCCAGGTCTAAAGACGTCCATGGTGTTGTCGCAAAATTTAAGGAAATGATTCCATCGTTGTTAAATTTAATACCATGTCCTTCAGTAACAGAGGTTTCCCGTACCGACTTTAAACTCTCCCGAATTGATCAGTTTATCGATAGCACCGTAGGCTCGCTGCAAACAACACTTGATTCTGTAGCACCTCTTAAAAAGAAGTTAAAGCTTTATGTAAGAAATCTAAAGCAAATAGTCGTAAAATCATCCTTATACGTCACAGAGACTAAGGAATAATGTTCATATAACATACAGATCTCACGGACAACAATAGTACAGCCAGAATATTCACATTCATTTTTAACATTTTTACAGTCCGCAAATCATATTTATGTTTTGAATTTGTGTTTTGGCCTGTTGCGCCACCCACCGCCGTCTACCAGTCACGCCGTCAGTAGAGTCTCAGCATCAGTTACAGTTACGACTGAGCTACAGCAGCACGGCAAGCAGCATTAGCAGTGTCCCAGTACAGCATTAGCAGGCGGCTCCTCCTCAGCTGTATCCCGGCAGCAGCGTTAGCAGTGTCCCGGCAGCAGCGTTAGCAGTGTCCCGGTACATAGCATTAGCAGCCGGCTCCTCCTCAGCTGTATCCTGGCAGCAGCCTTAGCAGTGTCCCGGTACATAGCATTAGCAGCCGGCTCCTCCTCAGCTCTATCCCGGCAGCAGCGTTAGCAGTGTCCCGGTACATAGCATTAGCAGCCGGCTCCTCCTCAGTTGTATCCTGGCAGCAGCGTTAGCAGCAGAAAAGCCGGACTTGCTCAAACGGTCCGCTGGAAAACCGAAGATCAAGGATGCGGCAACGCGGCCCTGCCACGGCAACCGCCCGTGGGCAAACAAATCAGTCTCCAACATGCCGCTCCCCAACCTCGAATATGTAGGGGAGGCGGACACGACTCGCGGCAGTATTTTGAATTTGAGTGCAGTAATCGTTTTGGCCACGTTCTTACATTCAGCGCCTTTAACAAAGCAAAGAACGTTCACTCCTTGGTACAACTCTCAAACTCGTAAGTTAAAACAAATATCGCGAAAATTTGAAAGGAACTGGCGATTAACCAAACTGGAAGAGGGGCCTCCGCAATGCTGAGGCAAACTATTACTCAGCATTAATAGAAGAAAATAAGAACAACCCCAGGTTTCTTTTCAGCACTGTAGCCAGGCTGACTGAGAGTCACAGCTCTATTGAGCCTTGTATTCCTTTAGCCCTTAGCAGTAATTTTATGAGTTTTTTTTAATGACAAAATTCTAACTATTAGAGGCAAAATTCATGACCTCTTGTCCTCAGATAGTACCTATCTGCCCTCAAACACAGCTGTGACACCAAATATATATTTAGATTGCTTCTCCCCGATTTCTCTTCTACAGTTGACCGCAGTGATTTCTTCATCTAAATCATCAACGTGTCTCTTAGACCCCATCCCAACTAGGCTACTTAAGTTAACACTCACCCATTAGACATGATCAATATATCTTTATTAACAGGCTATGTACCACAGTCCTTTAAGGTAGCTGTTAGGGCTGGGCGATATGGCCTAAAAAAAAAAAACTCCAATTTTTTCACAACAAATCCGATTCAGGATTTAAATCGATTTTTTTCCCCTCTTAGTTAAAAAAATATATATTTGTGGCCTGGTAGCACATACCTGGGGTCCAAAACTTTCAGCATGTGAATAAACCCTGGCTTTTCCACGGTAGCCTATATATGGGCACCACACCTCTTGCAATATACATGGCGACTGCATCTGTGATCGCTTTCCAACAGACCCCTTTCTTATCATACAGCAATGTTTCCCCTACCATTATATTGGATCACAACATAAGTCATTAAAGGTTACCTTTCCTATAGAACAGGTCTATACCATGTCCTTTTATTAAACAAACTAAATAGCCTTATGTTACAGGCTGAGCCTGATGTGTGTGGCTTGTGTGTGTGTGGAGCTGTGTATGTGTGTAGTTGATGTAGGAGGTATGAGACGTTAGCACGCCGGGTGTGGTGTGACATCAGACGGAAGCGCCCCAGGAAGAAAGTGAGGCATGTGCTATGTTGTTTACATCGAGCAGCCACAGTGAAGAAGCCTACGCAGTTCTGCATGCTGTTTTTGAGTTATTTCCCTCTATGTAAAAGTCAGACACTGATGAGAGAGGCTTTGCATCATCCCTGTAGTGCTGAGAATAAAGTGCCGTTCTTTAACACAGATGAAGTCCCGTTGTTAATGTGTTGTTGCCACGAGCTAACACAAGCTAAAGGAGCTAATGGTCTTCAGAGGTCCCTTTACTAGGGTTCGAGGGTCTGCCAGCTTGGCGTTGGTAACACTTATTTATCTTATTTACACAACGGCATGTCATTTCTGTCCCTACACGGTGCATGTCTAAAATCCTACTCTGCTCTCTGTGTTGCGCACAGCGGAGTTCGGCCCTGATGCGCACACACACACAGACACAGGTGAGCACACAAAAGCGCTGAAGAACTCGTTCCCTTTCTTGAGAACGAGTTCTTCAGCGCTTGCTGCCATGTTGTTTGTGTATCAAGCGCGTGGGGGGAGGGGTGAGCCCACTCTGAACTACGGGAGCCCAGCGTGCAGCGGCGGTAGAAACTCGATTTTCATTAAAACAAATCGGCCTAAACTACAAATCCGAATTAATCGATAAAATCGATTTATCGGCCAGCCCTAGTAGCTGTAATTAAACCTCTTGAAAAAAGCCCACCCTGGATCCTGAGGTGTTAGCCAACCATAGAACAATATCTAATCTTCCCTTTCTTTCAAAGATCCTTGAGAAAGTAGTCGCAGACCAGCTGTGTGACTTTCTCCATGATAATAATTTATTTGAGGAATTTCAGTCAGGATTTAGAGTGCATCATAGCACTGAGACAGCACTAGTTAAAATTACAAATGATCTTCTGATTGCTTCAGACAAAGGACTTGTCTCTGTACTTGTTTTATGAGATCTTAGTACGGCATTTGACACAATTGACCATCAAATTCTGCTACAGAGAGTAGAACATTTAATTGGCCTAAAAGGTTCTGCGCTAAGCTGGTTTAAAACTTATTTATCTGATCATTTTCAGTTTGTTCATGTCCATGATGAATCATCCTTACGTACTAAATTTTGTTTTGGAGTTCCACAAGATTCTGTGCTCAGACCAATCCTGTTGACTCTATGCTTCCCTTAGGTAACATCATTAGAAATCACTCTGTAAATTTCCATTGTTATGCGGATGATACACTTGTATTTATCGATGAAGCCAGAAGAAACTGATCAATTAACTAAACTTCAAAATTGCCTTAAAGACATAAAAACCTGGATGAGCTACTGAATGGGTGAGTGTGCCATCTGAATAGGTTTCCCAGTCACTCAAAATCATCACACTGAGTGGGCTGTGAGAACTTTTGATGCAAACATTCAACAACACATCGTCACTGTCGATGTCAGAACTACCTCATATAAGTGACATTTTACAATTGTAATTGAATAAATGGGCATGTTACAGTGGAATCTAGGCACACCCCCAGAAAGGTGGGGGGGAATGGTATTTGGCTGGAAATTCGGAGGACATTGGCAGGCTTCCGGAAGGCTTTCGGAATCTGAAGTGGCTACGTCTGTACTGAAACCTTTGTCAATATGGAGATGATACACATTGGTAGCTCTGTTAGATTCTCCACAATTCAATTATTAAATTCATCTTACTGAGACCACCCAGCTGGCAGTGTAACTTACTGTAAGCCGAGTAGCAAAAGCATTTCAAAACAGTAACTTTGGTTAGCCAGTTAGCCAAGGGCTGCAGCTATAATACTATATAAAACACAAAATAAAAGGGGAAAAAGTATACTAGGTCCCTACGAAAGCCGATTCAAAATCAAACTCCTAGTGCAGCCACACATTTTGACAAATAAATGCAGGAATTAATTCAACAACAGGTCTGATTGCTGCCATGCCGTAAGCTAACTGAGCTAGCGTTGGTTAGCTGCTAAGATTGGGCATCACACATAGAAATGTTGAAACTTTTGTCAATATGGACATGCCGCACATCGTTAGCTCTGTTAGATTCTCCTTAATTCAGTCATTACATTCATCTTACTGAGACCACCAAGCTGGCAATGTTATTTACTGTAAGCTGAGTAGCAAAAGCATTTTAAAACAATAACTTTGGTTAGCTGAGGCCTGCAGCTAAGCACTTGATGTACAGCTTAACGTTATCTCCAACAGCCATCTACTCCATAATTTAACACTTGGTAGCAGCTTCCTTGTTTTTTTTTTACCCAACAAATTCACAACTCATAAAGCATACTTACAGGTTGTGATCCGGAATCTCCAGATTTGCCCAACAAAGTGGTAACTGCCCTGTCTGTCAAGAGTTACCGCTGTGAAAATCCAGCTGTAAACTGTTGCCAGTTTGTGAAGCAGTCCTCAGAAAAATGGAGGGAACACAATAAAATGATTGGGTTGTATTGCTGAGGAATAATACTGAAAATATATTCCAAACACTTATTCTTCATTTTTTCTTCTTTTGGCAGGCCAAACAATGGTAATTTGACATGGGGTCTCTTCAACAGCTCCTCAACAGCTCAAACTCTCCACAAATTTTGCTCCAGCTCTGCTCCGAGTAGGTTCTGTTTGGGGGCGTGGCTCAGTGGCCTGCAGGCAGTCACTGTGTGCCTAGATAATGTAACAACATTGTGATGCAATTAAGTTACAGAAGTAAAGGCAGGAATGCAAACAAGCCATTTCAGGCAGCTGAGGAGCTGTGTGTCTATGGGGAGAGAGATCTCCCTTTAGCCTGGAATTGTATTTTTTTTACTAAGCAGACCTTATAGATATATGGAAATGATATATAACACACTAAAGAAAAGGGAAACCCCCAAAAAAGCATAATAGGTCCTCTTTAAGTAACTAACAGTACACTGAGCATATGATGGACTTTGTCTGTCAGACACTATTGTCATGTTGGGTCACTGTTATGACACACTCACTTTTCAACATCCATTTTTCTTATCCTCTTGAGGGTCGCGGGGGGGCTGGAACCTATCCCAGCTGACATTGGGCAAGAGGCCGGGTACATCCTGGACAGGTCGCCAGACTATCGCAGGGGTAACACATAGAGACAGACAACCATTCACTCTCACATTCACACCTATGGACAATTTAGAGTCACCAATTAACCTCCAACCTGCATGTCTTTGGACTGTGGGAGGAAGCCGGAGTACCTGGAGAAAACCCACGCTGACACAGGGAGAACATGTAAACTCCGCACACAAGGGCTCTCACCTGGGAGAGAGGGGGGCACGGTGGTTCAGTGGTTAGCACTGTCGCCTCACATAGCACTTTTCAACAATCACATAAAATTCAAACATTATGTTCCGCCTTCCTATCCTGTTTCACTTGAAAATTTACCACAATACTGTAGCTAGATACTCTCAAAAAACTGTATGATCTGGACTTTAAGCATGCAAACATTAGGCTGTTGTAGTTTGTTCTGCATGTCATATATTTTTTGTGTTTTGTTAGGCTCCCCCCTCGCATATATGATGGATTATGTCAGTATGTCATGTACAGTATATATGTGCTATGCTGATTGAATATTCTGAGCCTTATGTGAAGAAATATCAAAACTAAAACATGCGCAGATCACCTTGATCAAATTACTTGTTTTGTTTGTGTGATTTAATGAACTACAGGGCACACATGCAGAAGCATAAACAGGCACAACACATGGCACAAGCTCTGTGTTTTTAGTGCCTCCAGCTCACCAAGCGTTCTTTGTGGAAGGCCTGTTTGGTTGACATCACCTGAGCGTTAGCATGCTGTTGACACAACTCCTTGATCTACGTCACTGAGAGAGCTACTATGACTCTTTAAACAGAAGAGTGAAAGAGAGAGAGAGGGAGGGAGTGGAAAGCCAGAGTCAGCAGAAAAAGCTGGGTGTAAAATAACTGATGATTTTCTGAAAAAGCACAAGTGTGTGTGTGTGTGTGTGTGTGAGAGAGAGAGAGAGAGAGAGAGAGAGGTACAAGGCTGTAAAGCTGACAGTATTTCTGCCTGTCAGAGGCCAATGTCGCTCCAATGTCAGCCGTCCAAGTGAAGAGATGGCTGACAGCTGCTGACGTACAGTTATTGAAAAAGTCCTTTTCACTCTCACACTTCCTCTATTGATTTTTTATTTATCTCATTCTGTGTTTGCATAGAAGTACTGGCTTCGTCTGTGTGATGTGCCCCTGAGACAGCTGAACAGCAGGATGATAAACACCAGTGGCGTGCACAGACTTTTTGAAGGGCAGGGGCGAAAAGAAAAAAAAGGGCACATACAGCGCGTTCTCGCCACTGAAGAGTTCCGCATGTTTTCGAGGGCACTTTAGACATGTTTATATGTTATACAAATGGCACATTATATAGCCTTAAAACAGAATAACTATACAGATTACTCAAGTTAGTTTGTAGTTAGGATCAGCATCCACGAGAACTGTGTAGATTCAGTGTTGGACTGTGAAGAACACACAGAGACATGGATGTATGAAAGAAATAAATCCCTGGGGGGGTCCTTCCCCAGAAAATGTTCAATTAAGTAGATGCCATTTCCTGTATTCTAGTGCATTTTAACACCATATTAGCACCAGATAATCCAAACTGGTTCTGTGAGATATAATTCTGGCTCAATATAGATCAAAAAAGGGCCCAACATAAAAGTCATTGCAACAGTAATGCTTTTACCACCCAAGAGGGCAGTTTATCATGTTTTAACCAGCCAAGAGGGCAGTTTAGTGTGTTTTTTCCACCCAAGAAGGCAGTTTAGTGTGTTTTGCCAACCAGGAGGGCACTTTAGCACGCGTTTTTACCACCCAAGAGGGCAGTTTATCATGTTTTAACCAGCCAAGAGGGCAGTTTAGTGTGTTTTTTGGCTCCAAAGAGGGCACATTAGTGCGCGTTTTGGCTCCCAGGAGGGCACTTTAGGGTGCGTTTTGGCTCCCAGGAGGGCATTTTGGCTGCCAAGAGGGCACTTTAGCGCGCGTCTTGGCTCCCAGGAGGGCACTTTAGCGTGCGTTTTGGCTCCCAAGAGGGCACTTTAGCGCACGTTTTTCAACACCATTGATGAACACAGTCAGTATGTGTGCATGTGTGTTCTCACTCTGTTTGTTTATCCTTGTAAGAAGCAGTTTGAGTTTCAGACTTAAGAGACAGTGTTTTTGCCAAACAATGGGTGCGGTTACATGATGGTTTCTCATTCGGAATTAAATAAATCTGAATGAAATAATTCGGAATTAAAGTTTTTCCAGGTAGTTTACATGGGAAATATTCATTCCGAATTAGGGTTTACACGGGAGATCAGTTTAATCGCCTTTATTCGGGTCCACGCAAGGTTTGGGGCAGGGAAGGTTTCTGATTGGATAGGGGGCGGGGCGGATGTTACGTGTTTACGTTTACCAGAAGAAAACACCGTAGCCCAGCTCCGGATAACAAGATTCTTGATAACGCCATTCTTAGTGCCTTTTTCGGGCTTGTTTTGCTTATATTCTTGAAGCAGCAGTATGACAACAACCTTGTTCTGCTAATGCTTCATCTGTTGAGGAGGAGAAGGGAGGTAGAAAGTCGAAGAAGGGAGACAGAAGACCGTGCTGTGGCAAATGGAAACCGGTTAGTGCAACTAACTATCTCAGCCCGTTGCTATGCGCGCTATATACGTCATTGCGCCAGAAAGGCAAGGAAACGAGCATGCGCAGAAAGACCGGAATGAGCTTGCGTGCGAGAAATTCTTTCATTTGGAATTAGAAACGGGATATTCCAGCTCCTTACATCGGAATGATTTTTCAATCACATTGGCCATTTTCATTCCGAATTAGGTGTTTACAAGATCACTTTTAATAGGAATGAACTTTCATCCCGAATGAAAAGGGAATTTAATTGTCCATGTAAACGCACTCATTGTCATGTTGCTGATCTTCATTTTTTCAAGTGATGTTGCTTGTCATCATTGATGGATTTACCATTATCACTATTACCACTAGATTTTCACTAACATGAATCTTACCCTTTTTTTTCTCCTTCGACCGGTTGTTTTTATTTCAATCATTAATATCTCTCTTAAGCCCCATTTCCACAGAGCAGTGCCGTACGGTATGGTTCAGTTCAGTATGCTTTTTTCCATTTCCACTGCGAAAAGTTGTGGATAATACCGATGGAATCATTCCTAACCATTACCATTTTTGGTCACCCCTCTGTTGGGGTACCTAGCACACAGATCTGGTACTAAAAGGTGGAGCTGTGAACACCGTTGATTGATCAGTAGCAGACGGTCACTCTGTCTGCTCAGGGCTGAGCTGTGGCTGGTTATGAGGCAGAAGCCACTGTTCATATTATCAGAGTTTAATAAGTAAACTATAAATATGCAGTGAAAGGATGTTCTGCTGCCTCTTGCAGCAGCCGGAGTCGGAGAAAAAATAACTTCATTCACTGTGCTGATGGCTGGGATTTTTAAGGTGGAACATTAATTCATAATGTTACTCAATGCAGGAGCTGACGACGTGACTCAATCAACACACCTTAAATATTCTATATTACAACTTTGACCATTACTTAAGTTTTTATATGACAGACGCTTTTAGTAATGAGTGGATCTTCAAGCATTTATATGTATTTATTTTGTCTGGGTTATGTGAACTGCATATATTCTAATCCTCACTCGGAGAAAAGAAAAGTGTGCGTAGCGTCAGGCCAACGCAACACTAAACCCTCAAGCTTGCCTGAGAGGGACTAAATGCACAAACCCACTATTTTTAAATATCCCATGGAGAGAGACTCTCACTGCAGCCTGTTTTGTTTTGAGCTATTTTGTTTGCGTGCAGTCTCGTTCCATGGACGCTAAACAAGGTGCAGACTTTCCTCTGTGTCACAGATAATGAGGAAATACAGTGAGTGCTGGATGGAGCAGTGAGTGACAACAACCCTGCCCACATTTAAAGGTACGGTTTGCAGTGGAAACACTAGGGTCTAGGTACCATGTCTGAAGGGTACTCTCGGTTCCAAAGGTACTATACCCAAAATGTTTGGTGGAAACGGGGCTTTACACTCATTTCACAAAAACATTTCAACAACCCTCCCCCCTCACACACATAAACACCCACAGAGTCACACACATGATCATATACCATCAGTACCAACCCCCTCTCAGTGCCCCCCCTTTTTATTTTTATTTATACTTTTGTTTTTATTTTTGTTTATTGTTATTATTATTATTATGGTTATTATTAATATTGTATTATTCCTTTTCTTTTATTCTTTTCCAAAGCTCTCTTGTCCTGCTGTTAATACTAGTGGTTTTGGGCAGTGCTGGCTGTTGGCTGAGTGCCTGACCTATCGTGGGTGCATTCTTATGGATGTTTGTTGCTGTGCGAAAGATAAATGCAGGTTTTCACCAGTTCTACACATGTGAAGGCTACTGATGACGATGAGCACCCCCTCCGGTAGGTCTGGGGGTTGCTCACCATGCTGTCAGCTCCATCCACTCAAACCTTATGAAACTATTGGAATACATAACACAGCAAAAACAAGTCCGCTGTTCATCAAGGTGAGTAAACACCCTCCAGAGGGTCTCGGTGTTGCCCACAAATTGTGTCAGATCCCACTTAACAATAATTAAAAACTGAAAAAAAAGAAAAGGAAGGAAGAAAAGAATTGAATTTTACATAGTGTTCTGGGAGGATTCCAGCTTCTCTGTTGCCGCGGCACTGTGCTTAGGGCTTGCTCCCACAATGGTTGGTTCTGGTGCCAGCCCGCTACCCCTGTTGCAACCCCATACACACAAGCAATGTCATGTTGCTGATCTTCATTTCTTCAAGGAGCAAAATTAAAGCTTAAACTTTGAGATCAGAATTGGAATAAGTTAACATTAGTGAAATGACATTTCATCCCTGACCTGACATACACTGATATATTAGGTTTTGTTGTTAAAATTACTATTACTTTTTGACTTTTGCTTTCAAACAGGACATGAACACTGGTCTCCTGGATGAAAATCTGGTGCTTCTTTGATTAATCCACCTCTACTCCCTTCCACCCTAAGCTGACTTTCTTGCAGTTATTCAACGTCACCTGATTTCTTCCTTTGCTCCCGGGTCATAATTTCTGCTTGTAAAAACACCCTATGTGGTCGTATTTGGACAGTCTCCTTTTTAGGCCTCATCCATACATACAGGGATATTTTTGAAAATATAGTATGATATGAATATAGTATGATATTGAAGTGCTGTCAAGAGAGCATGCCAAAACCAAAAGGCAGCAATATAACCCAATCAAACCAATCAGAAGCCACAGAAAAAGTATAACTGGAAGGCTTCCTAGCTGCAATGGCACATCGTAGTGCATTCTGACATCTCCGTTAGTCGTACAACTCGGAAAACTCCGAACTACTGTTTTCCCCATCTACACAACAACACTGAAAAGTTTCTAAAAGTCTTCACCCTGGACAGAGTTTTACAAAAGGTCCATTTTCAGTGACCCAAAGGACCCATGTACGTGTGGACTAGACTTTAGGCTTCAAATGTATTTTTCAAAACTAAGTAAAGTAATTGTGTATTGGGCTCTAAATACTGCCAAAACATGGGTGACCCGCACATTTGAACACATCCCGAATAGACAGAAATTACAGAAATCTGAAGCAGCTACTGCTGACATACTGCTTTCACCTCCACACAGGAGCTATGTTCACTATAGGTGGGGATGCAGAACTGTCATGGACAGCTGTCATCTGAACAGGCACTGGAGAAAAAGGTCCAATGTGAAATTGATTGAACTTTAAACACAGCAAGGTAGCATGGTTAAGGGTTCAATATCTTTACTCTGCTCATGGAAGTTACTGGGTTGTGGGTCTGTGTAGAGGGTGTTTTTTTAAGCTGAAGAACACAGAACACAGCTGAAATGCCTCCTGTGAGGAAAACGCCATTAGATCCCTGCAATTAACAGAGCTAAAATGGAGCCAGTCATGTGAAGATGATGGCAAGTTTCTGTTGACAGGGTTTTTGTGGGCTGGTAGGTGAATAATAAAGATGAAAGAAAAATCAGACAACTCAGATGCAAACTTGCCATTTTGCCTGATAAGAAGTGTATGACTTGTCTTCAGTCAAAAGGCAGTGTTAGAGCTGAGGGCCCTGACATACCAAGCTGGTAGTCAGCCGTCACTCAGTTAGGGACTGTTGGTGAGTGTCTATTGCCCTAGTTTTTGTAGTGTGTCCCACAGTGCTGGCACTAGTTGGCTCTTGACTGCTTTTTTTTCAGTCAATTCAGCATGTTGATTTGGGGTCGGAGCCCATCAGTGAGAGAAATTACTCTGGCAGTTCACCTGAGTGCACGAGAAGACAAAGCCATTGAGCTCTTCTGCAGAAACTTGTTTGTGTTATTGTTTGCTAGTTCACAGTAAATGCCATTTATTATTTCAGCATTAGGTTGTGTTGTTATTGTGCTTACTGGCTGACTTGTGTCTTGAATCTGTCCTGTTGGTCTTCCAGTTTCCCTTTTTGAATGACAAATACAGACTGAACTGAACTGAATACAGTAATTTCCTCTCATAAGGTGCAAAATGTACATGCTAGGGCCGTTAGCTGTCATTCTTATGGTGTGTTCCCATGCAACTTTTTGGCAGAAATACAACGAGTGAGGCGACAGTCAACCGTTGTTGGCACTAGTTCTTTGATGTTAGTTTGGGTGTCTGGGTCTTTATGCTGTTGTACATGTACTGTATATCATCATTCTGTGATGTTTGATTCATCCCAGGAGTTATTTCTGACATGAAATCTTGTAATTCACCTTTCTAAGGTACCCACAATCCCTCAACCTTGCCCACCTGTTTCCGCTTCAGTATGTGGTTTCCTACACTTCCCAGAATGCCTTTTATCAACCCACAGTATAGGCCTGAGGCCAGATGTAGGGACAGAAGAAATAATACAACTTTAAACACAGAAACTAGTATAAAACCACTGTGATAGTTCACTGTGATAACATTGTCAATGACATTTAAATTTGGACTCTGTCCCTCAGCACAGTTTTATATAAGAACATTTAGATGAGTGTTACGACAGAACCAATCCAGTTTCTGTCCAATAAGGTTAAATAGGGGCGTGTCAGTAGCATCTATTTATGGACAACGCTGGCAGTCAGCAGCTTGTACATGTGCACGCCACTCAATACCAGACTTTTAGCCTTGAATCTACATACAGTTATACATGTGGAGTCCCATAAAATCTGATCTGTTCAGCTGTGGGAAAGATATGTAGATGGAGTTTTCCTTTTGAAAAAAAGTTACTTACCCAAAACACATCTGGTGGCTGGGCTGTGTTCTGGTGTAGTCGTCTGCTGGTGTGGGTGTAAATGGATCTCTGCCTTGTTTCTGATGGATTTCTAGCTGTATGATTGTTGCTCCAGATAGAAGCCCTTACTCTGTGATTGTAGGAACTGATGCCAAAACCTGAGAGCGAAAAAGTTTTCTGCTTTCAGACTCCATTGTATGTGTCACATTGTCTGCACTCTGCCAATTTCTGACCTTTAAGGGATAGTGCACCCAAAAATGAAAATTCAGCCATTATCTACTCACCCATATGCCGAGGGAGGCTCAGGTGAAGTTTTAGAGTCCTCACATCACCCTCCAAGGGGAGAGGGGGTAGCTACACAACTCCACCTAATGGAGGCTTACAGCCCCCCCACGCAAGACCGTGAGACACGGGCACCGCATTCATGTGTGTTCACATGCTTTCGCTGGTCTCGCACGCAAGCGCACACACGTGAGCGCAGTGCACAGTGAGGCAGTTAGAGCTACAGGCTACAATGAGGCTAAAAACAGAGTTCAAATGACGTTTTTCCGAACAACTTTTTATGTCGGGGCTTCAGGACACTTAGACCACTACAGACGAGCAGCACGGAGATATTTTGTGGTTTCAATTATGTGTTTTTGGACATTTGAATCTGGGGCGCTGTAAGCCTCCATTAGGTGGAGTTGTGTTGCTACCCCCTCTCCCCTTGGATCTCAGCAAGTGTTGCGAGGACTCTAAAACTTCACCTGAGCCTCCCTCGGCATATGGGTGAATAGATAATGGCTGAATTTTCATTTTTGGGTGCACTATCCCTTTAATCACCTTAATCATTGGGGGGGGGATCAAATCAGAAATTGAATTGGAATTCTGATTGATTTTGAGATATTTGGTTTGAAAGTTCTTTCCTCCTTGATAACAAGGATAAGTGGTAAAGTTCTCTTTCATTAGCCAAAATAACAGGAACCCTGAAAATACTCTGAATATGAAATACCCACATTCTATCATATCTTTTAAAAGAAGGTTTCTGGATCATGTAAAGTGTGACAGAACCGTCTCATTATAAGAACTCATTTTCTGAAGAATCATATGGTTCTAAAAGCAATGATTTCAAAAACTAGAATTGCTGCATCATGCCTGTCAAGTTGCAGTTTACAATCATATCTGTCCAGACTCATGAAATATATGTATTGAAGACTATGAAGGAAGTTAATAAAAGCTATTTAGTGTACTTTTTGGTAAAATGGAAGTGATCAAAATATTGACATGTACAATTCCAGTGAATAATTTTAAAAGAGAAACCTACTGTCTTCACATAGAAAGTATTTTTACAAAGGAGTACAGATTACTGATCATTCACTTCCTCACATAGTGCAATAGCAATAGCCCCTTTTCCACCGTAGGAACTTTCCTCATTACCCGGGATTTTGAAAAACCTCGATGCGTTTCTACCGAAATTCATTCATTCATTCATTCATCTTCTAACCGCTTCATCCTCTTGTGGGTCGCGGGGGGGCTGGAGCCTATCCCAGCTGACATCGGGCGAGAGGCAGGGTACACCCTGGACAGGACTTTTCAGATTACCCAGAACTCTTGAGGGGCGGGGCTGTGTGCTGAAGAACTCTGATTGGTGGAACGCACACTTGCAGCATTCCGCACTTCTGTGTCAGTGTGTCTGCCGCTGCAAACTTTAATTCATTTCTACAAGCTTCACTTCGTTTGTGTTTTGATTAAGGTTGGGTACCGAAACCTGGTACTAAATCAGCCCCGGGGCTACATTATCAAAGACTGTAGTATTGATAAGCGCTAAAAACCGCCAAGTATCGGTTCTCCTCTGCGCTCTGTGCCAGCACTGATCTCCTCCACACACACATCCACACATCCACCGAAACGACACGGTAACTGGTGAACAGCCGAGCGGCCGCGGTGGAAACAAAGTGAAGATAACTTGAAAATGACTTGAGCTGATGGCCACTACACTCGTTACTGTAAGTGACATTAAACCTTAGCAAGTAAGAAGCCGATACCTCATCAATACATGTGTTCAGTAAGCATGAACATGTAAACATGTAGACAGCGATATTCAATATGCTCTGTCCACAGTCTCTCATCCACCAACACTAACGTTATGTCTCTTACACAAGGACAGCACGCTAGTTCAGCTGATAGGAAATTGTTACTAATAAGCTGAATGACAGCTGTCTGTATGTAGATTAACTTAGTTTGACACTTATCTTAAAATACTTTTAAACTTAGCTGCTGGCTGAGACAAACAGCCCCAACTCTCAGCATGTAACCAGCCAAGCTGGCGGAGCCAAATACAGGGCACACGCCAAATCATCTACGTCATTACGGCTAATTTGAATAAATTTATATATATATATATATATATATATATATATATATATATATATACATATACTTTATTAATCCCCCTGAGGGGAAATTCAATTTTTTCACTCAATTACACACAGGTCCGAAAGACACACACATGCACAAACAGGACCTATACATGCACAAAGTGGAGAGATGTCAGAGTGAAGGGGCTTTCAGGAACTTTGAGGTGCGGTGGAAACACAAAACACACAGATTACCAGGAATTATTTTACCCAAGTAAATAAATACCTGGTAATAAAAGTTCCTGGAAATGTTGGTGGAAAAGGGGCTATTATCAGCAGTCAGCACAGTTTCAAGATTAGTGTCACCAGTTGGTCAATCTGACCAAATGTATCCTCTTCTGATCTTGAGTCATGTCATTGAATACTGACCAGAAAAGGGAGAATATTATGAGATCACGGTGAAGTTTTAGATGTCAAATGTCACCACTCCATAATTCTATTCTTTTAGATCAGGGGTGCTCAAAGTTTGACTACTGGGTGTCAGGTGTTAGGGAGCCAGCATATGATTGAGGGCCACACAGGAAAAGTGCAGTTGAGAGCTCTCCACTGAAATCACTAAACTTAGCTAACATCACCATGAGATTCCAAAATCTTGTGAGGTGCCACTAGTCGCCATGCAACAAGTAGCTTACAACAAGCTGTCTTGTTAGGTGGCACAGTTTGATGTAGTTTCCTAGTAGTGTATTAAATGTAAACTACTGAAAGTGAATGTTTTGAAATGGACAGCAAATGATTAAATTATACTGCACGCACTGTTTACTTCCATTGTGCTGTGCAATGCCCTCCATTGACGATACATCTCTGATTACAATGGTTTCATGCAAAACTGTTGGAAACATGGCCTAATAGCACAAAGGTTCCAAGAATCCTGAGCAGAACCACTTCAAGAACCAGAGCTAATTTGGTGGAAAGTGGGTAAGGACTGCCATTGGCCCATGGGCTGCACTTTTAGTAACAATGGATTAGACATTTGTGTAAAATTTTGTCATTATTAGTGTACAGTATAAAGTCTTGAGATATGGCCAAAAAGGTGTTTTGTGAGGTCACAGTGACCTTGACCTTTTATCTTTGAGTCCAAGTGGATATTTGTGCCAAATTTGAGGAATTCCCTAAAAGCATTCCTGAGATAATACTTCCATGGGAAAGGGACAACCCAAAAAAACATTATTATTAGCATTAAAAAAAATCAACAAAAACCGTAGCTGGTTTAGTCTTGCTGTATTGGTGTCAGTATCTGAGCTTGGATCACCGACAAAACCCTAGTAGCGTAGTGGAGCATCAGATTACTGAAATAATCAGCAACTAGCAGCAAGTAACCTGAGTTCATCCCAGACTCCCTCATACTCAAATTTAGTTGATTACAGCAATTTCTGAAGCAGTTACTGTAACTTTGAGTTAGTACAAAAAAAAAAATCAGTTCTCACTAACAAATGTTAACATGAGCTGTGTAACTAACCTTTGCATTGTAGTTAATATTGTAAAGATAAACTTTTTACCAAATTCAATTGAACTATTAAAGTTTACTCAGTAGTTGGTAGATCTCTACCAGGAGGGTGGATTTGCCTTTCACTCTGTGCGTTTGCTGACTTGCAGCCTCTACTGGCCAGTTAAGAGGAGTGAGGAGTCAGTCAATAAGTGTATACAATGATCATTACAACAGGTTTTTCAACAACTGTTTGCAATCACCACAACTACAGAAGGTTCTTGAACCATATATGTACTAGGGCATTAACGACTTTGATTTTTTTCAGGTCGACTTATCTGTCAATAAAGTCGAAGTCGAGTTGACAAGTCATTTGATGACGTCATCACATTGACACGGCGGAGGAAAGTGAAGTATCTCCACACATGTGATGTGTGTCTGAAGGCCCGAACATACTCGGGCGGAACGTACGCAGAACGGACTCTGTGGAGGTCTGTGCGGACTCAAAGCGGACGTCCGCAAGCCCTGTGTGCGCAAAGCTCAGATTTTAGGACTGCGCAGACTCCGCTCCGCGCACCAGTGACTGCTCAGCATGTATTTTTCACATCGCGGGGATTTTTCACGGACCTTTTTACAGGAAACTACAACGCGGAAGTGCACTCGACTATGAAAGGCCGAATGACTGCGGACATTCCTCGCGGAGTCTGCTGCGCTTATAGTAGACCCGAGTATGTTCACTTAGTCAAGGATAAAGTATTAGTGTAAGCCAATCAGAGGCAGTGATTGCATTCCGTACACAAGCACAGAGAGAGAGAGAGAGAGAGAGAGGGAAAAAACACACGACTTGTCGACTCCTCCCGGGGGGTGTCGACTTGTGCCACTGACGTTGACACGTCAACAAATCGACTTTTCTGTTAATGCCCTAATATGTACACATAAAATACTAGGCTGATTGGCCCAGTAGTATGCCAGATTTGTACTGCCATGTGAATAACTCATTTTTGGTGATAAAAAAGAAAAAGCCTGAGCGTTGAGCATTTTCAGCAAAAACAAAACCATCTGGAATGAATGGAGCCTCTAAAAGTCCTGACAGGGATAAATAGGGGATTTGTGTTTTTCTCATGGTAAACCTTACTCCTCCGTGTGCCAGGTTTCTTTTCTCTCTTTTTGCTCCATTCAGAGGCTGAAAAGGAGATTTCTCCTCAAAGCTAATGAGCTGCTGTTATGAGCTCATTTTTTCTCACTCACACACACACACACACACACACACACACACACACTTGGTCTTTCAAATCTACTTTTCAGCTTCTCCGCATTCAACCCATTTTACTCCGCATACAGTCTTTTCTTTCTCTCCCCTCAGCAGCATCCCATTCATCCAGCTCCTCTCCAGGGTGTGGCCCGGCAATTAAGGCTTTTGTGGGAGAGCTGAGTCCCAGCATGGGCTGTTTCAAGCCAGATCAGCCCCCTCCGGAGCCACAGCTGGCCTTGAGAACTAAATATATATAGAGAGAGTAGGCCTTGGCAAGAAAACAGAGGGTGAAACAGACACTAAGACAGAAGGAAGGAAGATCAATTTAGATAAAACCCTTAAGGCTTGTTGCACAGAGGGAGAAGAACGAAATATAATAAAGACAGTGAGAATAGCAGAGCATGAGAGCATAACAGAGCATGTTTTACAATCCTAACCGCCACAGTGGATTGAGGTGATTTAAGATGCACCAGTGGGGATGGCTGTGGTTGTGCTATCAATCTGTGCTCTCTGGCCTGAGGCTGAAAAGGCTCAGTACATCACAGCAGCATCGCTGCAGCCAGTCCCGCTGCTCACACACATCACAACTTCAGCATGAAGCAACAGCAGCAGAGCCTCTGTGGCCCCACAAGCACATTTAAAGGGTCTTACCTGTGCTCTTTTGCAGGTTAAGTTTTTTCAAAGCAGGCTAGTTGTTTAGCTTGAGAAATGTAGGCTATTCTTAAGTATAAAAATGAACTTGCATACACTTGAAATCAGCTTAAGAAATGTCACTGAGCTCAGAATCAGAATAAGTTTTAAGAATAACCGAGTAGGTTTTCACTTGAGGCTGATTTGCTGGTTATAGCCGTAGCCTACACAAGTGGCCTACGGTGTTATGAGCATTTATACTTCTTACACTCCAAAACACTAGTTGGCGGTGGAGGTTCTATGCTACTAAGTGTAGTTTCTATGACAAGCACTTAAGTTTGATTGATTAAAAACACACATTATACATGGCTTAATAAAGACAAATTAAATAAAAGCACACAACTCTGCTCTGTCATAACTCAGAAGACTCACACACAACACTTGTCTTTTACTGGACACATTTTCTCCACAACATGCTAATGTTCAGAATGCAGCAGCACGTGTACTAACAGGAACTAAGAAACGAGATCATATTTCTCCTGTTTTAGCTTCTCTGCACTGGCTCCCTGTAAAATCCAGAATTGAATTTAAAATCCTACTGTTAACTTATAAAGCTCTAAATGGTCAAGCTCCGTCATATCTTAAAGAGCTCATAGTGCCATATTATCCCACCAGAACACTGCGCTCTGAGAACACAGGGTTACTCATGGTCCCTAAAGTCTCCAAAAGTAGATCAGGAGCCAGAGCCTTCAGCTATCAGGCTCCTCTCCTATGGAATCATCTTCCTGTTACGGTCCGGGAGGCAGACACCGTCTCCACATTTAAGACTAGACTTAAGACTTTCCTCTTTGATAAAGCTTATAGTTAGGGCTGGCTCAGGCTTGCCCTGTACCAGCCCCTAGTTAGGCTGACTTAGGCCTAGTCTGTCGGAGGACCCCCGTATAATACACCGGGCACCTTCTCTCCTTCTCTCTCTCTCTCTCTCTCTCCCTCGTATTCTATTACTGCATCTTGCTAACTCGGCCGTTCTGGATGTCACTAACTCGGCTTCTTCTCTGGAGCCTTTGTGCTCCACTGTCTCTCAGATTAACTCATATCGCAGCGGTGCCTGGACAGCGTGACGTGTGTGGTTGTGCTGCTGCCGTGGTCCTGCCAGATGCCTCCTGCTGCTGCTGCCATCATTAGTCATTAGTCATACTTCTACTGTTATTATACACATATGACTATTGTCACACATGTATACTGCCAGATATTAATACATACTTTCAACATATTGTACCACAGTAGCCAGAACTATAACTATAATATTAGTACTTTCAATAATGTTGTTGTAAGCTACTGTCACTACCTGCATCTCTCTCTCTCTCTCTCTCTCTCTCTCTCTCTCTCTCTCTCTCCCTCTCTCTCTCTGTCTCATTGTGTCATACGGATTACTGTTAATTTATTATGCTGATCTGTTCTGTACGACATCTATTGCACGTCTGTCCATCCTGGAAGAGGGATCCCTCCTCAGTTGCTCTTCCTGAGGTTTCTACCGTTTTTTTCCCTGTTAAAGGGGGTTTTTTGGGGAGTTTTTCCTTATCCGCTGCGAGGGTCATAAGGACAGAGGGATGTCGTATGCTGTAAAGCCCTGTGAGGCAAATTGTGATTTGTGATATTGGGCTTTATAAATAAAATTGAATTGAATTGATTGATAATTCCATGACATTTTACAGTGCATAAATTAGCCTAGCAACTGGTAGACTTTTCCTCATATGAAGCCAGTAACAACAGCAACGTTTAACCAAGGTTTCAAACGTTTCAAAAAATCCGCTCCATTAGAACTCACAATGTTCACCAACAAAACAATTGTGTCAATTGTCACACACACATTCATACACCGGTGGTTGAAGCTACCACCTGCCAGTCATACATATATGTATGTGTATATGAAGCTCAGCATAAGTTCAGTCAGGAAGACCTTCCTGTGCTCATTCATTCACAGTTCTCCCTCTCCCACTGCTTCCTCCAATCAGCTGCCTCTGGGCGTTCACTCTTCTAGCTGTCCTATCATAATTAGCCACGACCTCCATCAGCCAATCAGGTTGGCATTACGAGATTTTAAATCTGTTCTCTCCTCTGCCGCTTTCAGTTGTCATTCTAGGCAGAATCACCGCTGACAATTGCTCACCTTAACATTTTTCCCGCAGTCTCTTGTTGATTTTAACAGCCTCGTGCGATTCCTCAGCAGCAGCGGAATTATCTCTCACTCATCACATCCTCCAGTTCAGGCAATTTCGCCTGTTATAAGTAGGGGTGTCAAATTATCGCGTTAATTGCGAATAATTAATTACAGCCATATGTAACGCGCTATGTTTTTTGATAACGTTAATCTCATTTTTAATCTCTAACTTTACTGTTTCTGTATGCCACAGAGTTGCCTTTTATAAAATCCGTCTGTAGGCATACGATTGGGCTTCTTTGTGCTTGAGTTGTGGTCTGCTCACTCAGGAGCCTTTGAAAAGCTGTCTGCCCTAGCACACAAGTATCTGACCTCCCCCGCAACCTCTGTGTAATTTTCGGGACAATCAGGGCAGGATTCAGGACAGCTGCTTGGATTTCGGGACTGTGCCGAAAAATTCGGGACAATCCCGAAATCCAAGCAGTTGTCCTGAAATAAAACGAGAAATTGGAAAAGAGGAAAATAATTTAGAAAATTGTTAAAATAAAATTAGGGAACTGATCACAGATGTGTTGTTTCTGTGTGTTTTTACATCTATTGTTGAGTTAATCTGCAGCTATGCTTTTAATGAAGATGAAATGTCATGACAGTCAAGCACCCCCCTGGTGGTCGAGACTGAAGATTGCAGCACTCTTTATTGGGACTAATCTCAAAAACAATAGAATGTAATGGCTAGGACATGGTACTGCATCTGTGTTCAAGTGTTTTATTGTTGAAAACAATAAATATGACTTTATAAAACCACTTTTTGTAATATATATCAATCTTTTGATCATCTGCCACAATAATGTAATGAATTTAAATGAAAATACCTCAAGTTGAGGGCTTTTCTCAGTAATTTTGAGATGAGATTAAAAAAGAGATTAATTAGATTAATTAATTACAGATCATAATTAATTAATCTCTCCATTTTTTTAATCTCTTGACAGCACTAGTTATAAGTCATATTGTAAACACGCGTCTTCTGCCTCCGTTTCCTTCTTCAGTCTCGAGCTCAGTGTCGTGTATGGATTCGAAATGTGGGCCCAAACTACACGTGTCATGATTTGTTTCTTCGTGACGCGTTTGCATACGTACACCCAGATTGCCACGCGCAGTCCCCCGTTACTCCAGCCATAGTCTGGGGCTGTTAGTGGCTGTTTTGATAAGGAACCGGAACCAGGGTGAGTGAGACAGGATCCGGAATTCGATGGATGCGCCTTTCCGTCAAAATAAAAGCACCAAGCTAATAAAAATGTGGTGAAACTTTTTGATTTAAAGAATATAATTTACAAGAAAAGCCCCAAGCCATTAAGTTAATTTCTTACACCCCTCATCACCCCAAATCGATGGTGCACCAGAATTTAAAGTTTTACTTTGGTGAACACTTTTACTTTGGTGAATTTGGTGAATTCTGGATCCGCTCTCTAGACTGGAACCAGAATCCAGACAAAATTCAGAG